>NW_009952796.1:2568409-2575111 GCF_000747805.2 Chaetura pelagica
CCTTTTACATTATGTCACATGATGCTACACATTGAAGTGTCAAGAAAAACAAACTGCTCACAAGCAAGAAAAAAAGATGTTTTTAAAATATAGTTTGCTTACCTTAATAGGAGCAAAAGATAGCAGTATTTACTATGCTTAAAAGCTGTTTCTCGATTTGGCATCTCTCGTTGTTTTGACAATGAAGAATATAATTGAGGAGAAAATGAACAATTACTGTGCAGATCTACATTCCTCCTCTCCTGCCTTTTGTGACTATAGAATTCTATTTCACTGAGTGGCCTCTTAAATAAGACTCATTAAATAACTAGGTCAAATTAATTACTTATTTAAAAAGAAACAAAATACACCTCTAAGGAGATATGAGTAACTTCTTACTAGGCAGACTTCTTTTTCAGTCCTTTACTGGCAGATGATACGTTTCCAACGTCACAGTGAATCGTCACCAAGGGGAGGCCTTTACGTGTCTTCTGGAGTTGTCCTACTAAAGTTCTGAATGTCTGCCTGAAAAGTACCTGAAAGGTTTAAATATTATAGAAAATAAGGCAAACCAAGATTAGTTAACTTTGGGAAGCTGCGCTATATTAAAATAAAGCTCATCATGGAGCTGCAGGAGAAATGTAAAGCTGAGATTTATCAGAAGGTCTAATACAGCCTCCTAGCAATTAATTGATTTCCTGATCAGTAAGCATATATAGACTTATTTATTTATTTATTTATTTTTTTCCCCAATTCAGTAAAGAAAGGACCTGTAGTGCTTTGCTACTAACTATGCTCAGGCTATTTGATAGATGTCTGGTGCTGCCTTTTCTGGTGTGTGAATTGCCCCACAGAAGAAGTGAAGCCCAGTCTGAGCCCAGAGACTTACCAGGTTGGGTCACGCAACAATTCTTGTAACACCCATACAGTAAACAAGCCTCTTTCTTCTGGGTGCTTTTTGAAAAATCACTATGTCTCTTGGGGTTTCAGAGACGCTGAGAGAGATGACTTTCTAAGCACAACTAATAGCCTGAAAAATACGCATTTCACCTAGGCTCCAAAGGTTAACAGAAACAAGATAGACAGAATTTCCAGGATCCATATTCTGGCATTTATCACACAGCTAATTAGACGTACCAAAATCCGTAGTTGGAATTTTTCAAGCACTCTGATATGTCACAATCTGGACTGCATTTCCCTTTTCAGCGTGCCTGGGAGGGAGATGCAGGTCTGTATTCACAAGGACCATGGCAGGAAACCTCTACTGCTCTTGCCAGTGGTTTCATGGAAAGGCTTCAATTCAGGAGCAAATTCCTCAGCCCCATGGAACAGCCCTCAGATCTTTCTTGTGATCCCAATTTATAAGCGGGTGTACACTTGGACATCTATCAGCTAAAGAGCAGGAGTGCTGGTAGCCTCTCTGATCTCCCCTGTGGGTGGGTGCATGCTAGGCAGGATATAGCTCTTTTAGAACAGGTCCATGTATTTGTGCTCCTGATTCAGACAAATTTCCATTTTTCTTTCACTACAAATGCTTTTGATATCTTCAGGTAACTTTCTCATTCCTGTATCTGAGGCCTTCACTTATTTGCTTTCTTCTGAAAAACCTCTCCCCTTTGTTTTTAGACCTCTCTGACTTGTTGGACATTTTTGCTCTCCATTATTTTTAGTCAGCCTGCTTGTAATTTTTCTCTTTGGAAGCACTTTCCTGTTTCTGAGACCAGTGCTGGCCCCTTACCAAAAATAGCAGATGTCAGGGTCTCATGATTTGATTATCCGTTAAAATAAAAGAGCAGTGATATTGGCTAAATGATAAGATCTCTTTCTGTAAATAGGATGCTCACATTAAGGAAATGCTAACTATTAATCAAGCTGTAAGCCAAGAATGAAAAAGAAATGTGTGGCTGGAATTTTTTTCTGCAGTTTTGAAATGGTGATACAGAAGTATGATACAGAAACCTCCAAAACAGCATTGGTAAGAAAATTCAAAGGAATGTAAGTAATTACAGGGATATCCCAGGACCAATAGGAAGAAATACAGATAGAGAAAATTAAAGTTGCCAAGACAAACTTGCTGACATTGAGATGCACTAAGCTTTCAGCCCATCTCTCAGGGGAACAGAAAGGCCCATCACTTGAAATGTTTAACACTAGACTGAAGGAATCACTCGAAAAATATACTACAGGGAACAACTTGTTATTGGCAGAAAGATGGACTGAATGCTGTAAAAGGGATTTTCCATCTCTAATGTTTACTTTTTATGATAGTCATTTATGTTTTTCCTTCATTACAGGTAGAGAAAAATCTATAAAAGTTATTGGCCCTGGCATAGCATATTTAATTTCTACAGAGCAATGTATTTGGTACACTCTAGCAAGCTTTACTTCTTGCTTATCCACATGCATTTTCCCACATACATTGTTGAGGTTCTTTCCAGTGAAAAAGGTAAAATCTTCACCCTAGATAAATATTACCTTCTCTTTGAAGACTTCTTAGCACATATGCAAAACATCAAGAAAAAACTCATCTAAACATCCCAGATTTAGGTGAAATGTAAGGGTGGGAGAACATTATGTCAGAGGTTTAAAGGGGGAACTAAAGCAGCGGAAGCATAAATAAAACATACAGAACATGATAAATGGAAGGTGGAAGACATTAAGATTTGGAAAGCAGGAATTTCAAACATCCATGATGGGAGATGGCTTGCAGGTCTTTGGAAATCACCTAGAGCCAAACAGGCTGGGAGGCACTGGGTATGTGAATCTCTGCAATGCACATGGTTAAAGGACGTAACTCAGCACATCCTTAAGTGAAGAGCTGTAGACAGGATGCGAACACTATTGTTAATGAATACAAAAAAATAAAAGAGGAAAAAAAAAAGGGTAAAACTATACCCAGTGATGGCTCTTCATTGCCCTTGTGTAGTGTAGAGTTAAAAAGATGGGTGTCATCAAATGAAAGCAAACCAACAAAATCCCTTCTATTTTCGTACATAAAACCCAGGTTCATTCATTACACCCAAACTCTTTTCCTCAGAGCAGCAAAGTCAAAATACCAACTTAAAATTTAAACAATATAGTGACACTGAAGATGCTAAAGGTTATTTCTGCCCATCACCTTCTGCCCCTCACTGTCCTCATTGCAGACCAGCAGGAGCTGGGGATGGCTTTACTGCAGCAGTGCCACCGGAGGGATGTGCAGAGGACAGAGGTGATGCTGTGTTACCCCTCCTGGGACACTGCGACAACCCAGCCAAAAGGCATCTATTTTGCAGTGGAGGGAAGTGGAACGAGGAATGGTTTCCAAAGACACAGGCCTCTTGGTTTTGCCAAGCAGCTTGAGTCTCCCTGCCTGGCTGCTGAGCAAAGGGTTTGATTAATGAAAAGATGTCAGAATGATAATCCTTACTATCAGGAAATAGTGGACAGGATTTGTTTTTGGTTTTGTTTTTGCTTTTTTTTTTTTTTGGCAAATCGTGTGCTGGTATGAACAGTGAGAGGAGAATTTGAGAGCAAAAATTAAATGTGGAAAAGGGAAAGGTTTTGAAGATAGAAACCAGTAATTTTATATATATATATATATAATGTAAATGACATTTAAATATATATAATGTAATTACAGATAAGCTCTGGAGGGCAAATGACCCCATTGTTTGTTTGCTACAGAGTCATATATATATATATATATATATATATAAACAACCTCTCGTCTGCGCACCCTCTTTAGTGTTTCTCTGGTGGAGTAATAAGATACCTTCACTGTTATAAATAGCAGCACAGATGTTGACAGAAAAATGCTCCCTTAATTACCATACAAACTGCTTTACTTGAGTGAACCGTTTAAAGCGGCCTCCAAAGGAAGTTCACTCAAGCAATTCCACAGATTACAGCTAATGAACAATATTTCCTCGCTCCTATTTAGTGCTCATTAAAATGTAAAAGCCTTTCATTTTCAACAGGCACACAATAAATAATTCCTCTCTCCCTCTCCCTGCTGCCTGGGAGCAGCCAGGATGGAAGCAGGGAAGGGAAGGGATGGGAGGTGTGTGTAGGGGGGTGCTGCAGGAGGCAAATAAGTGGGTTGGAGAGCAGCGGCCAATTCATGAAAATCCCTGGAATTGAGCTGCTGTTCCTCGTGAAAGGCGATATCTGCGCTGGGAGCTCGGCAGACAGGTTGGGAGTAAAGCAGGCAGCTCATACTCTCCCCGACCCGGCGAGTTCCAATTCCGCCTGTGCTGTCGTGAAAGCGAGGAGGGGAATTGAGAGGGGACAAACACTGAGAATGCTGTGACAAAAAACCTGCAGTCCAGCTCGGGGCTGAGGGTTGTTTGGACCCCGTTTAAAATTTCTCACCGGCTCCAACCCTGCAACTCCCCATTGCACAGCATCTCTTTTGTGCTCCGTTGTAGTCCTGCCAAGTTGAACAGGATAGTTGTAGCGTGGGAGGTTTGATTAATTCCTTAGCTACTGAGATGGAGCATCGTACAGGGCCAGCCACACAAACCGTACCTTGCTGAACAAACAAGGTACTGGGAGGCTGAAGACTCAGAAGGGACTGTGTACCATGTGCACAGAGGGGGTCCGTGCACCATTCGGGTCACATGAGATCAGAGCCCACAATTATCTATTCCCCCCTTCTCATCTTACCAAGATTTTAGCTTAATTTAAAAAATAAAAATTTTACAAGTCAATCAAATATGCATTGGAGCCTTAGCAAGAAAAACAACAACAAAACAAACAAAAACCCAACCCCCCCCCCCAATAACAACAATAAAGAAAAACCCCAAACCCCACAAATGCTAAATTATTATTTTAAGCAGAATTTAGATGTAAAGTGGCTGGATGAGAAAAGCAGAGCTACCAGCTGGATTCAAGTTATTCACTGCATTTGTCTGCTCACAGATATAAGACAGATACAAGAAATTTCCACTGGTTTACATAAGAAAAAACAGGGAAAAGAAGCAAATAGCAGACACAAAAAGTTACCAAGCCACTGAGATGTCCTGCAGGTACTGAGCTTCCACAGGGGAGAAAGCCTGTCTTCACCCTCTCTTAACCTGAATGGATAAAGAAGCCTGTTAATGAAACACTGATGTTAAGCTGGGGTATGTGGCAGAACATAGCCGAAAGGATACAGAAACAGACTCATTTAATGGGCTGTAATTATGGGTGGAAACATGATTTTCACTTCCCTTATTTGCCAGAAAACCCACCATAACTTTCCCACTGTTTTGGTTCACTGCTGCAGAATCTTCTTCCTACCCCTCTCCTGGAACTGTGGTACCTTCTGCCCCTGTAAGCGAACCACCACCTCCACAGCTCTGTGCAGGGAAGTAACTTATCAGCCAAGGTAGTTGTTCTATGAAAGGTAATGTATTCCTTGGGAGGGGTGTGTGTATCTCAACCTTGGCAGCACTGCCCGAACAAAATCCTGATATTAGCCTCTCTGAACGGAGGGAACAATCTGAGTAGGATAAAAACCATCAGAGCTTTCTTCTGTCTTTGATTTCAAGGCTTAAAAAATTGACAAGTGTATTTCCTGTGGTGCTGCTGGCATACCCTAGAGTAGTGCTATTCAGTGAAGGGAAAAGAAAAAAGAGAGTGGAGAACTAAGACCTTATATTAACCTAAGGCTCAGACTTAGATAAACTTGTCAGGAATATCACTTTGTGGTGACTTTATCTTTGTTAAACTTGTGGGTGAGGAAGAGGGATTCTCTTGGCTCGTGGGGGCCACTGTGACCAGAGGAAACCCAAATGCTTCATTGCCACAATACCCCACTCTTGCAGTAAAATAAAACCTTGCCTCACGTATGCAAAGAAATGCCTGAGTCAGGATAATAATGACAATAATATCTTTCCTTTGAGAAAAAATATTTGCAATTAATAATTGAAGAAGGAGTGCAGAGGAACAATAAACTCCCAGACCTGCCAGCATCCTCAGTCCTTTCAGGAGGGGTGATGCCCCGTGCTTACTGTGGGTTCCCACCAACAAAAACATGTGAGGGTTTGTGCAGATGTGAGTGGAGCGACTTAATGCCTTGCCCTCAGATGCTTCCTGTAAGTAGGCAGCTCTAGCACAGAAGTAAGTTTACTAGCAGTGCAACATTATTGATGCTTTCAATACCCTGTACTTGGCTTTTAACTAAGGTCATTTGGAGATGGTCTTCAACACCCATCTCATTTGCTTTTTTATGCTTACCAATTTAGTGTTGTATTCACAGTGATTAATTAGTTTGTGGTGAAGGTTTATTAGGTAATCTTTCTGTCAATCAAAAATCACTGAGGTTTCTGAGCAAAGAATAACGAGATATTTTATAGAGAACTGATATTGTTATTTTTGCATATGAAAAGTAGGTGCTTAGCCTCAACATGTGGCCATGTACAAATGACTTTAAAGAATGTTTTTAATTCATGTTCAACCACAAAAGCAGCTGGATTCCCTCAGATTATATTTATGGTTTTTCTAACAAGAATGTAGAAATTCCTTTACCTCCTATGTCTACAAGCAACATCTAGTGTTTGATGAACTTGTAAGGTTATTTCAAAAGATCAAGCACTAAACTATGGATTTGACAAAGGAAAAACTGGATTTGGGAAGTTGGCTGTGTATTTCATACATCCTGATTATGACCCAAAGTGAGATAATATTTAATAAATCTTAAAGTATCTTCACCTGGAAATTTAATGTTCATATTAGGGAAAACAATTTTTTACCACCCCC
>NW_009952796.1:2575277-2624416 GCF_000747805.2 Chaetura pelagica
CCCCCCCCCAATTATAATAAGAGATTTCTGGTTTTATCCCTTCATTTATGTGTGGAAATATAACTAAGATTTCTTTAGGGAGGGATGAAAGATTACACTACATTAACTATTTCTAAAAATGAAGAATCATAAGCACATTGCATAAGGAACATAGATAATCATCTGCCTGAATCCTTTACACATTTTTAGTGAACTTTTATATTGTTCCCAGCATTGAGTGAAAATTTACTGCAATCTGCACTGCACTATTTTTTTATTTACAAGCTTTCTTATTGACATAGCTAAAAAAACCCAACAAAATGACAAACACAACAAACCAAATTAAAAAAGGCAAAAAAAAGACAAGATTCTTCTTTTCCTTTTAGACAGATCAGTTACCTAATCTATATGAACATTTTTTTCCCTAGAAGAACTTGAACCTTACAGTGAAAAATAAAGTGAAGGTAAATGGCTTTCTGGACCAGAAAAGTTATTACACTGAAGAGGTTGGGAAGAGGGCTTGAAGATATTAGCTGATTAAATTACACACTATGTAAATGTATGTCACATTACGATTTTTATGATATTAAGGTAACATGTAAAAAGATATAGATTAAAACTAAGAATTCGACTAGCTTACCACTTTTCAGAGCCATTGCTGTTTTAATTTACACCACTGTAGGTAAAAAAAAAAAAAGTAAAATAGTATATGCCCCTGTGAGAATAAGTAGTAAGTTAACTGGACTCCTTCCTCTGTCACCTCCTTGAAAAAGCTGTGGGTTATTTCTATCACTCAGAGGCAATGAACCAGCAGCAGCAAAATCAGATGACAAATTCAGATGAAATTATACAGATGTACCATTTTTTTCCCCCTAGCTAAATTCAGGAGTTCTTTTTGCGGGCTTTGCGATTATAGATCTGGAGCTGGAACAGGAGAAGATAAAGGGCACACGAGGCTGCAAATTGGATAACTCTGACATAAGGACAGATAATATAAGACTATAATCTGTTGAATATATAATCAGAGTATTTAAAAGCAGCTTTTCCAAATTAAAAAAGAAATAGGCAAGTATAAGTCTGTGATGAAATAATTACAGCACATGTTCTACAGCTTTGATAAACATCCCCCCACACATCCTCTCTTCCATACAAACCCAATATAGATTGACTCCAACTGATTCATATGAATATAGACAAACAGGTTGTAACTGAGAATTCACTCACAGACTGGTCTTGACTATGTGAATGAAACAGTTCTGGAGTGCATTATTTTAGTGGTACAAATGTAGCAGCTGTAGGAAAATATGTTCAAAATAATTCTGGAAGTCAGAACAATGTAATTTCAGTATAATAATCCATTTGATGTAATTATTTCTGTTTTAGTTTGGCTGCATTTATTGAACTGGCTTCTGAAAAAGCCTTCATAGCTTTATAGAAAGTGGTAAGGCTCAATTCAGAGGTTTCCTTTCATGCCTGAGACATGAAATTGGAGTAACCACCAATTTGCACGCATAATCCCAGCACACCAAATGAGGAAACAAAGAAAGCAGCAAAAATTGCAGGAGACCATTGGAAAAAAAAAAAAAAAGAAAAAAAAGAAAAGAAAAGGGCAAATTAGCTGTTTTCTTGCTATTCCCCCAGAAAGCTGTATCACCAGCATTTTGTCTGTGGGTATGCAGGAGATGCCGGTACGCCTCGCATGCCTGTGGTAGATGGATGATACTGATGGCAATCTAACTGGAACATCCTGCCTGAATATGAACAACAGATTTGTCAGTGTGTGACAGGCTGACAGCCCAGCTCCCAGCTGCTTGTCCACTGTTGTTAAATCAGTACCTTGTCTAAGTGTTCAGCAAAGAGGCAATCTGCTTCCTCCATTCGTACAGGCAGGTTGCCAGTTAAAAAACAAGTATTGGCTTTAGGCTGCAGTGCCATAATGCATTGAAAAGATGCAATCTAAACCTTTGTATACTCCTTAGGCAACAAAGAGCAGGACTTGGAAGTACAGGCTCAGACTCGAGACTATCCTTTTCAAAACAACAAGGATAACTCCACAGGGGAATCACAAAAGAAATGCATGAGGATTTGAAAGCTGTGGTTGACTTAAAAGAACTTATTTAAGGAGGAAAATATGGTTTATTTTGGTACCAGGGAAGCTATGGTATTCAAGAATAAGCCAGAATTTCCTTTATAACCCTATTTTTAAGCAGTTTATAATTTCTCAACAGTAACAATTCGCTCGAGGCTGAAATTTCATATGAAAAGATGCAATCCAGAAGCACTTCAGGGGGAAAAAGAAAAGAAAAACAGGAAAGAAACCCCTCCTGCTAATGTACACAGCAACACTAAGTTTCAGAACACAAAGAAACAGCCTACTGATTTCAGGAGCTTGTTCGTTTTTTTCTGTGACAAAAAGTCTCCAGCTGGGGTCAATTCTTTAATGTGGTTCCTATTTGTTGACCATATGAAAAAGCTGTTTAAAAACTGTGATGATAATGATGATAATGAAGTGAACTAAGGAAATCACAAATCCTAGCATTAATACTAATGTTTTCAGCTTTTAGGTGTTGTGCACATGAGGCAGTCTCCAAGGTGATGTTCTCTGAGAAGGATTTACACCACCAACTGCAGTGTCTCTATTGAGGCAATTTGGGTCTGTCAAGTGGTTCACAAGGTATACTTAAGATTCTCTAAATACAGATCTGTACATCTGACCTCTATGGGCTGAGAAAGAGACATGAAAGTCTATGGGATAAAAAGTCATCATAGTCTCATTCATGTCCCCTGTGTCCGAGGCTTTCCACAGGCACCATCCGGCATCCTTGTTCTAGGTCAATGTACAGTCAACGAGGTCTTCCCAAGCCTCACATTTTGCTCTTGTTCTTGGCTGGAAGCTTTGTCCAGTCCTTCCATGTACTGCTCCTTATTCAGGCAGAAATTCCACTCTTTGCTTCCTGCAGCATGGGAAGCCCACAGCACCTTCCCACCACTGCCGCCCTTTACATGCTGCTTACCTTGGGCCCATAAATCATACTGCAGTCCTAAATGTGCAGCTGCATTAACATATAAGGTTCTTTATGTGCCTGTATCTTCTTAAGCATTCTTTCTGTCCAGTCCTAGGTCAGGTAAGTATTCCTGTTCAGACCAATGTTCATAAGCATGCATTTAATCTGAAGTCATTGAGATTTAAACACATGCCTGTTACAGTCTTTCCCAGTGACAGCTCATCTCTGTTTAAAAATTTCTCTAAAAATAAGAATTTGTATGCTTCTACCCATTTACATATATTCTTTAAAATTACCCATTCCAAAGTAATCATACAGACTTCTAAAATACATTGCTTATCAATTTATCTCATTCAAAACCCACAATATGTCCTGTAGAAAATAAGGCAAACAGGAAGATGAAGAGACATGTAACAAAAGCCACTGCAACAGAATAATTTGCTTGCAGAATAATATTTTGCAACCTGTGTGAGGTACGTGGAATACATAATGGTTCAGAAGAAAAGACATAGTTGGCAGGTCTAAGTCTGAATTCTCTTCTTAGTAAGAAAACCATGTCTAATGAATGTTAAAATCTTAGGTCACATCACATCATCAAGCATGCTGATAGCTAATAAAACAACTACATATTATGAATACAAGGAGAAAAAAATAAGCTAATATTCTGTTATCATGCCCTTCTCCAATTCCCTTACAATTACCTAGTATACAATCAGCTTGCACTATGATGTTTCTTCTTTTCCTAGCAGATGTGTAAGGTTAAGTGTAAAGGTAAGGCACTACAAAGTTTAGTTAGAGCACAATCAATTTGTGGTTTCCAAGCGTACTGTAGCTGGAGTAATGTTTACTGTTTGCCGCAATCTAGAGGGGAAAGAAGGCAAAATATTTATGTAGGAAATGTCTGCTCTGCATTTTGTCACTGTTCTTCAGATGTGTCATAAAATGCAAACATAATACCGTGACAATTAGCTTCATAATAATATATTGAGAAATACAATGCTGCATCCTATGCCAGGAACTATTTTCTGCTTCAGTGTTCTATTACAGCTGTACTTTTTAAAGGAGCGAACTATTTTAAACCAAAGTTTCTGTATTTTTTTTTTCCTCCATGGAAAAGTAGGACATCAATGTACTTGCTTCCTACCCAGTAGTATTTTCCCATTTGTGGGAAGAGTTGTAATACAAAACAGAATCACCAAAGCACGGCTACAAAGTTCAGTCTCTGCATACACTTCATGTTAAGACATCTATAACATACTCTATACCTTTTTGTTCTACCAGCCTGCTTGATGATTATCTTTAATTAAATTTGTAATTTAATTGTCTTTTTTTTTCATTTTGTCCATTTTTGTAACCTGGCTAATGGCAGAGCACATCTAAAGTGCACCTTTATTTACAGCTTCTTTCATGTTTGTTTCTCAATGATAATGAAATCAAGTGCCTTCAGCAGCTCCGCTTGCAAAAGAATTTTTAAAGCAGCTGTGTAAAAATTATAATTAATATGATAATTAATGTGAAGACATTATCTTCCTTCTTTATCATGATGCTGATGCTAATGAAAGTTACTGAGATGTTACTTGCTTGGCCCAAAAATAATAACGGCAAATTTTTTTTGAGTGAATATGAATCTGATACAACATTTACAAAAATCAGTGGAAAATGTCTCTGGAATCCAGTGGGCTTTGGCTGTATTTTTAGGTGGCAGTTAGTTAAAAATACTTGTATAATATTGTTTTTTGGTTGTGTTTATTTTTTTCTTGGGTGTTGTTATTTTTTTTGGTGTTGTTGTAGTTTGTTTTTTTGTTTGTTTTCCAATTGCTAATCACACAGTAAAATACTAATTTCAACACCCTGAGACTGGGGGAAAGGATGGGGAATTCAATGTCAGATCCACATTGCCAGTAAACCTCTGGCTCTGACCCTGGAGTTTTCTCTCTTCACTACACACATAACCAGGAATAGCAACCTGCACCCAGACAAAACACTCTCTCCTCTTTATTTAAAATCAGTGGAAAGAGGCCTTCATATTCCTCATTCAAGATGATTTTCAGTCAGCATGATATTATGAATCCTATTTAACTACGCTTAAGATCTCTCATTTAGAGTTAACTGGAAGAAGAAAAGGCAAAATTGTCTTTGCAGAAGTTAAGAAGAAATTCATTGCAAGCAATCATCATTTAATATCCTGTGCTGACTTTCTGAACAAGTGCTTTCTCTAAATAATAAATCAAATGAGTTGGCCCTAACAATAATACCTTTGAATATGAATGAGGAAAACAAGAATATTAAAACAATAGAAACATTAACATACAAAACCCTGCTATTTACAGAAGGAAATGGCAGAGGATAGTGAGAAACAGCTCTTGCTTCTATTCAGTTGTGGTGTGATCTGCCACCAGCAGAGATGACTGCTGTTACAGAAAGAGAACCGGGTCCTTCCAGCCACCAGGTACCCAGTCCCTTAAATCTCAGCTTGCAGCATTTATTCCTAGTCAGTGATGTTGCTGAGCAAAGCTCCAGACTGGGCTGTTTTCCCCACCCTGCCCCAATCTGCGAGTGCTCACTCCTGTGGCTGGGTCAGGCTAACAGGACACCCCACCAGAAGCACCCTCCCTTCCTGTCCCTGTGTCCTGGGAGCTACACCCAGAGCCCTGCCGGCGCTTTCCTCTAGCTGCACAGTAGTGGAGAGGAAAATCTGCAAGCTGCAACAGATCTGTGACTATATATGCACCCCAAGAGTGCTGTATGTTATTTTGTCACTAACACACACTGATGAGATCACCTGGCAAGTACTGGGACCTCTGAAGGTTTATTTTATCTTTGCCTTCTGTTGCTGAAGGGTAGTAGATCTCTTGCCAAACAGTAGGTTACCCTATTCACCAAAAGGGCCACCTCAGAAACAGGAGTTGGATGCAGGTTTAGCAAATTAAATCAGGTTATGGATGGGAAGTCCACACACCTGGGGAATAAAAATAGCTAGCTGTCTCTATTCAAAGCTGACGACAGTACTTTTCAGGTGTTTGCATGTTGGTACAAGGTACATTGGACTTGGGAACTTTGATGCTCTATTAAACTGCTGTTTCTTTGGAGTGTTTTGAATTTAAAATGTAATAGTATATATTGCATTCTGGATTAACCAGACTTAATGTAACTTATGAAAGTGGCTTTCCCCTAAAAACTTTGCAGTATCCATAAATAGTTGCATAAATAGCACTTCAAAGAAAATGATGGCTGAATTGGCAGGCTGAAGACACAATTTCCAAACAAAATGAGCAGCAACTTCTACATTAGCCATTAACCATTGCTAGAATTACCCATTATGACTGGTGTAGCCAATTGCTTTGGACCACCGTGCTCCTGTATGCCTTGAGTTTCACAAAGGTAACTGCTACATCTTCCCCTAAGCATCTGGATGCTAACACGTGCAAAGAAAAATACTAAGGAGAGAATGGGAAACCTGTAGAAAATGAGACACAAAGGGATGTGAAGATGATGAGCAACCTAGGCTTTTTCTGGAAGAATGGTGTCACAGAGAGATGGAGTGAATTCACTGAGATCCCAGTGAAAGCCTGGTGTCAACTCTTAACTAAAACTGTGAAACATAATGCTCCACATGTAGCAGTGCAATGGCTTTGAGAATAGCAATGCAAACCCTTATATGCTGAGAACTTGGCTAGTCCTTGAGCATTAATAAGCAAGAAACTATTCTGCAGATAAGTGCAATTTACCTGTACATATTGACATCTCCCTGCTCTGCTCCAAGTGTGCTGCTGCAGGACAAGGGCTGGAGGGCAGCTGGGCAGCCCTAAGGAGCAGCACCATCAGTGCTTCCCAGCTTTGGGGACCGTGCCAGCCTTGTATGTATTTCTTGCTGCCCCAGACCTCTCTCTGCTGAAGCTGGCACAGATGGGGAAGCTGACAACTACCTAGTCTATTACTAACAAGAAGATGGTATAGTTTGAATTCCTGTTGTTAAGCCCAGTTTTAGTGACTTATATCAGTTTCCAGTAAAAGAGCATTATTTTATTTTTTAATCAACAAGTGGTTTTAAGGACCTTTCAGATAACTGCATTTTACATTAATTATATATGAAGTACAACCACGTCTTTGCTTTGCTTTCATTTTACTGGAATTTCCTGAGGCTTTCTCCTTGACTTCTGGGGACATTGCCTACATGATTCCACCTATTATGGATATGTCTAAAACATAAAAAAAATTAGAGCTTTTCAGTAAAATACAATATGCTTTGTTTAGTAGCAGACAGTAAGGGAAGATGCTTTAGCTGCACGTTCCTACAGGCTGATGTTCCAGACCCTACAATCAAATGTGAGGTTGTATTTGGAAGCAATTGTACCAGATGGCTGCATATTATGGAAGGGTCAGTGTCACTAAGAAATTCAGGATGATAATCATTAAATAAGGACTTTATTAATAATTTTGCTCATGGCAAAACTATGGTCTTTTTAAAGGTGATGACCCAGTATTATCTAGATTTCAACTGCCACTTTGGATGCTTGTTTAAAGTCAGGCTACAGAAGCATCTACATCTAACACTCTGCTTACTGTGTGTAAAGCAGCAGGAAATCTTCAGTCTGAATGGGAGGGGCGAAAAACAAGGCAGCGATTCACCAAAGCTGAACTCTTTGCTTTGTTGTATGCTATTCTTCTGAGTGTGCATGTATCACCATACTGAGTAACCGCTGAAGGCTGAAATGAAAAACTCTTCTGAATGGCATTCAAGTTCAAATGCTGCTTTTCCAGCAGCATGTGCACATGTGCACACACAACAGAGAAAACATAGCAAGTCCATTTATGGAATGTCCCCCTCATCATATCAAAACAACTGGTAGAACAATGTTGGGTTTTTTTTGGTGAGTCACATGAGGAATTCTGCTAAGGAGGGACACAGCAGCCCTGCCACAGCAAACAGCAAGAGGAGGGGTCACTTCTCATAGGGCAGATGTTGCTGTAATCATAGATGTGGACACCAGTGAATGTGGAGAGGAGAGGGTGGAAGTGGGTGGAAATGTCATCACATAGGCTGTGGACACACTTTTCACTCTGGGAAATAGAAGGCATCGGCACCATGATTTCCAAATCAAACTAGATACCTATGAGGGTGAATAAATTTTGTTGAAAACTTTGAATACTTGCATAGGCAACGGACTCTGGGCTGTGGGTAGTTCCTTCAGTGACAGAGGAATGAGTATTGGCAGTCTCTGCTGTTCACAATCACTGCATCACAACATTCACAAGGAATTTGGAAGGTAAATGAACAAAAAAAGAGCACATACTTAATGTTCTGAGATTGAACTGAGTTTTTAAAGCTAGCAAAATGCACTTACTGTAACTAAAGACCTTCAGCCAACTGCACCTATTTATCTCACAGATATGACTCCCAAGATAGGCTTCTTGTAACCATTTTGCATATTTGCCACTACTTTACCCTGAAGCACATGAAAAAAACATTTAGGAGAAAAGTCAGTCAATGCTAAAATGTTAACAAAACTTAGGGGCAGAGAACTATGAAAGTGACTTCATGACAATAACATGAAACGGGGTATTTCAGACTCTTTTCTAATACACCTGCTGTAAAATCACAGAAGAATATAATTCAGATCATGTCATTCAGTTCCCTCTGAAATCTTGAACAACAGCTCTTCCACCCATCACCCCACTTTAAGTCATCACATAACCCACCAGACACCTCCATACAGGGATCCCACTAAAACTGAAAGCTCATCTGCTAATGTCTGAAGTAACAGAGCATCTATTGCTGCCTCCTAGGGATTACCCTTTTAATATATTTTCTTTCCCACTACCAGAAAGTTTGATCCTCAATGAAGCTGCTTTTTTAAATCTTCCATTGGTACCAGTCTTGTCAGTTACTATACAGATACAAGACTTGCCCAGAACATGGAGGAGAAGTTACATTACTACAAACACAGTGTCAGATTGAGGAAGAGAATGATACCAGCCATTTAGGTAATATTTACCTCTGATAACATCAGGCTTATTGTAGCCATAAACTGAACTGTAACAACAGAGTCTAAACTGTGAAGCTTTAAACAATTACATAGTAGACAAGTACAGGCAGATATGATTTAATCAGTTGAGACCAGATCCAACAGAGGGCTGGTTTTTCAGATTGCTGATACCTACTTATACTTATGATGTATTTGAACAAAAACAGCTGGAAAAAAAATAAATAAATCAGGCTAGACCTTGCCAGAGGTAAATGTTTATTAGGGGCCTAATTATATTTCTTTGTGAGATAATTTCCATTAACCATCTTCATTAACTCTCTGCTCTGTAACATCATGTCCAACATGCAAGCTGACCTAGCATTATGTGGCACCATAATTACAAATATCCAAAGCTGAAGGTTTCAACCTTTATTCCCTTGAAGCATGTGCAATCTGTAGGCAGCCATTTCTGCAACCAAGCTGGTTTAATGTGGCTCAGGCAGCCTGTGCCACATTTGCCAGGGCTGCCTGAGTTTGGCTCCCTTCAGGAACAGGGACACAGATTTCTGCTTGTGGGGAAGCAGGTCTCAATTAAAACTTCCTGGGTGCTCCTTTCTTTACCAGTTTCTTTCCACATATGTAACCACCAAGAATCAACTACACAGCTTTCTGCTAATATATGCATGTATTTTTATACCAGTCTTTTCCTCATACGTTTCCATTGAAGAAAATGGAGCTTCCCAGATTTTAGTCAATGATTCAGTCATAAAAGCTATTGCCAAAATTGCAGCTATCCAGTTTTTCTTCAGAACTTGCTTCTTAAATTCATAACTTGCCCTGAAACTTTCTTTAAAATTACTACAAAGGTGTAACAGTTGCATTTCACAGCATATGTGCAATACTGACCATCATTTGCTTTGTTGTACCAGATATTCAACAAGCAAAGCTGCTTCTGTTTGTCATAAATGTATAGCTTCCAATAGGGTACAGCTCTGAGGTATCTTGCCCAGCAATATTGATGGGTTGATGTCTTTTTACAAACAAGTGCTTCAGAAAAGACTTAGTTGAATAGTCCTAAATTATTATATTTAAAATATATAAATTATTGAAGTATATTTACTACATATATTTTTATGGAAAACCTGCTTATTTATATACCCTGCACACACAGAATTTCCTGGCTATGAAAAAAAGTGAAGAAAAATACTATTTGCTTTTAGGTAATCGGATTCTGTGGGATCTAATCCTATATCCTATTTATGTCTCTGCTAGCTATTCAAAATTAAAATGAACCTTTCATCCGTGTGTATCATAAATGGGCATTTATCAGGATTATATGATTTTGCAATCCATCTGAATATGTAACCAGAATTTGTTTTCTTTCCGTTTCACTATGTAATTACCATGCAACAATAACAAAAGTGACATGTTTGAAGAACAGATAAAATGCTGTAAATTGGCCAGTAATGGTGATATTTCCTCATCTTCTGAAAAACCCATTTATTCTCTCTCTCAACAAATCAAGGCATTGTCAGCCCATACTCATCTTGTGGCCAGAGGGGCCCTACCAATTTCTAGATGTAAGTGAATACTGGAATGCAGATGAGGGCTACTAACTAAGGCTTTCAACCCAGGCAGCTGGTCTTAGCTTGCATCAATTTCTAAATCATCCATAATGGGGCCAAGACCTCCAAAGCACTAAAAAGAGCAAGCTGACATGCTGGACAAACTGTTAATTTTTTCCTGAAGAAGCTGCTATATTGCACATCTGTCACTGCTGTGCAGACAATTACTCACGGAGTGGAAAAAAATCTGCTGCTTGTTTCGAGTGTAGTTGTTAACGGGCACGATGGAGAAACACAAGAGTGTGAGGGCTGTGACAGGAAGGCTTCTCAGCTTTCTCCCTCTTTCTGTAAAGTTGTATTTAGAAACAAAAATATTTGAAAGCTTCCGTGTGGTGTGCAGAGTCTGATCTGCTGCAATTAAGCCCATACTTTAAGTAATTTTATATTCTATAGCTAGATTAGAGGTGAAAGTTGCAAGAATTTTTGTACTTCAACTCCAAACTGCCCTGAAAATCTGCCTCTCTCAAATGCTGCATTGCTTTCTAACACACACAGCCAGGATATTCAGACTCCATCACTGCAAGATGATAAACACAACATGTAAGACAGATGAGATGAGACCTGAAAGTGTTATTTTTCACGTCACATCTATTAAAATTAGCATGAAAAAACCACATCATTTAAAAATATCCACAAAATTTAGCCCGAGATGTGCTCAAACTATCATTAATAATTGTTCTGAGCCAAGCGGGGAAAATTATTCCTATGGGTCCAAAGCTGGAGCAGCCAGCCAGACTGTGCTTGGTCCTGGAGAGCACGGGCAGCAGAACACAGGACCACTCAATGGATATTAAAACTACCCGGGTAGGGGCTCATAATAATATTCATCAAAGTTGGCAAAGGAATCCATAAAAATCATGACCTTAACCACAATGGCCACACTGGTTATTAAAGATTTAGTGTAAATCTGTATAAAACACTGACCAAAGACAAGTTGACCTATGGAATGAGTTTAATATTTTAATTATTAAATCAGCATGCAGAATGGGGAAACCACCAGCAAGTGCTGTCCGAAACCTTCCTGACAGCAGGAAACTGTACTTGGCACAGTAACCTGTTGCTTCAAGTAACATCCAAAGTGATGAAATCTGGACAGAAATTCAATGTTTTGATTTCTGGGGTACTGAGACCTCACACTGCTACACAAGTCAGATTTCCAGTTTTCCTTTTTGTTTCTGTGTGGTGTAATTGCTTTCATTTACCATGTATATGACCTAAACCCACATTTTGTGAATGTTGTGTTCACTTCCTGTCAGCATCTTCTCTCATGAAGGATCCAATCTCACCTTACCGGTGCCACATTTGTAATACCTACAGTAAACCAAATGAATGGCTGAGTTGGAGCAGTCAGGAAATTTTGGCCAAGATCTTACATAAATCCCCTTCCACCTACCTTTGTGACTCTCAGTTTTTCCTTCTCTTCATCACTATTACTGTGAGAAATAGCTGCTGAATGCAGCCCTACATGAACAAAAGCAGAGCTCTCATTCATTGTGCACTTCAGAAACTGTCTTCTATCCAGGGAAATTTCTTCAGACTATTTCTCTCTAAAGGTGTTTTTCAGAAACAATTACGATCACAAAGGTAGTATATAAAGTGTCACAGAATTTTTCTATGGCTTGAAAAATAATTATAATCTTATTTGCATTGTTAAACGTTAATTAGCTATGAATGGTAATTTTTTTTAAACACTGCAATACTTCAATTTCTCATTACAAAATAATTTCAGCTCTATTAATTAGTTCTAACAGTAACTCATAGTAATGGATGACACCTTAAGTGAGCCATTAAATGCACTTTACCACTGATTAGGAAGAAGACAACTAAAAAAACTGGCTAGGTTTACATAAAGACAGAATATGAAACAATACATTGCAGATTTATTGACTTTCATAGAAGCAACTCACCCCTTTTAAGAAATGTGGGCTTAGCAGAACCAAAGGCTTTGTCACACTTCTGTGAGGTATGTGGGCAAACCATTTAACAGATGGCCAAACATTTAACTATTGCTTAAATATTCTAACATTCTCTGAAAAGATCTACATCTATATGCATGCATGTGTTTGCTTGTGGGGACACACACTGGCAAACCTCATTGTCTCAACAGTAAAAGGCTACTTTTTAAGTTTTGGCATACTCTATTTGCCAGGTCCAAACACAGTGTAGGGATGTAGTTCTGGCTAGAATTCTTCAAACAGCCACTATCCTGGATGGTGACAAAAATTACCACAGGATACTTCCACTGTCGTGACATTACAACCCTTCCATCATTGTCCAGTACAATCTGTCTTGTAATGGTTCATTTGTTACAAACCCCATCTCAAACCACTGCCTAAAAATCTGTATTTCTAACTGATCCTGTATGCCAAATGTGAACCCCACAGATGAGCCAGATGCTCTGTTCAACAGTGAAGTGGCAGCCTGTGCTCAAACTCCGTGGCCAGAGTATTTGACCCCTCTGGGAAGTCTGTGCCTGCACTTACCAGGATGCTAGTGATAAGGTCTCAGAAATTGGTGCTGGCCTTTCCCCATGCTCACCTTTAAGCCAGAAGCGATCAGCCCGTCAGACAACGTGCCACTGGTCTGCAGGGTGAATAATCACAAACCTCACTGCAAGACAGCAGCTGCTGGGGCTGCAGTGATGGAGAAGAACCACAACCAAGACTTCCCATGGCAAACACAACTGAGATTTTAACTTGCAGTAACAGGTAACATGGTCATTACTGGGGATAGTGGAAGTTGCCTTAGATGCTGTCATTAAGAGAACATTTCAACAATTCCAAAAGTTTTGGAGCAAGAATGTGGTTTTCAAATATATTTTTTTGACCTGGTGCTCCAAGAACTTGCAGATCCCTGAAGTTTCTCCACCTGCTCATGTTGCAGGTTCCTGGCAGGAAGCTTGGGCAGCCCTGCCTCCCCAGCCTCTTGACATGGGTCCTGGATATTCAAAAGGGAACCCAGGTATGGGAAGCATACTTCTCAATGTTAGCAATCAACAGAACATCAAGAACCAAGACTATAATTTGCAGTTCTGAACACCTACACAATTTCTCCACAAAGTTTCATAATGGAAAACCATAAGCCTACTTGGAAAACTGCAGGTGGATATAACACAGAGGTGGAAAGGATTCTCTAATAAGTGGATTCTCTAAACGGTAATTTTTTTTTGTTTCAACACTTCTGCAAGTGGCAGGATTCCTGCCTGGCCTTCTTGTTCTATTGGTCAAGAGCTACTGTTTAGGAGTTCATAGAATCATAGACTCATTTTAAGATCATCAGGTCCAACCATTAACCCTACTCTACCAAGTTCAGCACTAAGCTGTATCCCCAGGCACCATATCTAGATGACTTCTAAAATATCCAGGGGTGGTGACTCAACCACCTCCCTGGGCAGCATGTTCCAATGTTCTTCCTAATGTTCAGTCTAAACCTCCCCTGGCGCAGCTTGGGGCCATTTCTTCTTGTTCTATCACCAGTTACTTGTGAGAAGAGACCAGCGCAGCAAAGTTTGTCCAAGAGAGAAACCAACAGGAAAATGGTGAACAGCAGTGACAGTCTTCAAAGACATCAAGGAGCTAAATGCAGAAATATTTTATGTGAGGAAAACCCAAAGAATCTCCTTGCACTCTGTAAATCTACTTTATGGGATAATATATTGAAACCAAACTATAGGCAATTTCCAAGGAAGTTAAATGAAAAAATATTCAGTGCTTATTAAAATGTAAAACAAAACTCATGGAAATGAACAACCAGAGACCAACCTGAGGACCAACACCAACAGTAAGAGATGCTTCAGAACATGATGAAATAAGTTTGAGAGTGAACAACTGCAGAACAAGCTGATTTAGCTGACTCACTGAGAAAGTTTGAAGGAGTACAAATGATAGATGCATAAAAAGTTTAACTTACCTTAGGTACCAAAACTACCAGTATCCTTCAGACCTGTGTCAAAATGTTGAGCCTGTTTTGCCAGAAATTTTGACTTGGTATTTTGTGACAGAGTTTCCTCTTTCATGTGTTTCTTAATTGCTTATAACAGTGGTTTAGAAGAAAAACAGAATTTTTCTCATATGACTGATTTCTTTTTGCACACTGAAGAAACTATTACTTGGGACGATTACATTTTCCTTCTGCATATAACTGTACACATCTAATGCATGTTTTCCCTCACTCATCTCCTCCCAAATTCAAGATCACAGCCTCAGAGGTGAGCTAGTTATCTAAAATTCATACTTTTCCACCATAATGTTTTTGAATTGAAAGCACTTTATATTTTTTTTGTTTCCAGTTTTTCTTCTTACTTTGCTGGAATGAACGATTACATAACAGAATCAAGTACCCAGTACTAGCCTGGCTGCATAATGGTGTTGATTGTGGCCCAGACAACCTGGCATGAGTGGCTCATTGTGTGTTACTGTGAGCTGTGAAGTATGGAGATTCCAGAAGGAAATGGCAATCCCTGTACTGCTGGGTTGTACCAGGTATGGATAGACTGGCACTAATCATGAGCCAGCCTGTATGTTACGGCAGCAGTCAAACAGGTGCTCTAGAGAAAAGCTGAAGGTGGGTCAGCGATCCAACAAAGGGGCATCTGGCTGCAGGGGTCCCACAGGAATTCTGATGCTATGGAAAATTTAGGACTCGTTTCTTTTACAGGGAAGGAAGTTAAGGTCCCAATTTGCAAACACTTGCCTGTATGCTTATTTTTAGACCTATGTATGTAGTACTTCACATCTTGAAGTCAATGGAGATATTTACGTGAAGAAAGCATTACATATCTTCCAGTCTTCATCAGCCTGGGGACAAGGAAAAGAGAGGGGCCAAAAGCCTGCCCAAGGTAAGGAAATTTGAAGTTTTTAGTGTCAAAATTTCTTAAAACAACTGACAAAGGCAAGAGTAAGCCATTCAGAAAACTGGCATAAGGAGGTACTGAAAATCAACTTCACTAGAGCTGTTCAAATGACAGAAAATCTTGAGTGATGCCACACAGTATGCACATTTTAAGAGAGAAGCCATTGGGTATAATCACTTAAAACATACATAGGATTACACTTTTTCAGAAAAAACCCCAAATTTGAAGGATGAAAGACAACACTACGGACAATTAAACTGAGCATATCTATGATAAAATATCTTGAAAGATAGTATCATTTTAATAAGCTCACATATTTAATTGTTGTAAAAATATTACAATTAAACATACATTCCTCAGAGACTAATGACTTATACTCAGTTTTAGAAGTCAGACTCCCCAGTACTTAGAATTAATCATACTAATATGCCATGAGCAGTCAGGACAAAATAATTTTATATAGATGGAATATCTCATATTAATTAAAACCATTTTTCATAGCTGCTAATAATCACCATTCGCGTAGATGCAGGAGATAAAGTTTACAGAATCTCAGTGATTTTCAACCTTTTACTTAAAGATTGAATATTGAAATACAAGCAATACACCATCATGGTCAAAATACCCCCAATACCTGTTTTGTTGTAGAAGAGGAGAAGAGAATCACAGGAAGCCCCAACATTTTCACTAGTTACCTACTACCAGTAAATAATGAAACTTCCATCGCATTTGTAAAGTTTTTGAAAGTAACTTAAAGCACACTTACATTAAAAGCTTTGCTGGTAGTTTTACTAAACAAACTCTCTTACGGCTTAGTAGATACAAATTATATGAATCTACAGTGGTAAAATTTTTACAGGTGTTTTTTTAGCAAAAGCCCCCACTTGTGACTAACGGAACATCCAATGCTGAAATTGCTACACCTCCTCCAAGATTTTTTCTGGTGTAGGAAGGTCATTAAAAAACAAAACACACCAGTCTTAAATAGTGTACCTGTAATAAAACCTCACTTGACCATGTTAAGACCTTTTCCAGGAAGAATTCAAGGCAAAAACATGCAACAATCTTTATAAATGCCGCTATTTCTTTTCAAATTCTACATTAGCCTTACAGCTGGACTACAGGTCAATAAAGAAATAATTCAGACTGTTTTTTCAGACTGAACACACACACTTTTCTTAGATATGGGACTTCATTGCAAGTAACTTGGTTAGGCAATTCTGTGTGCTAACTATGCCACTGCTCCTGAAAACTCTGCTAGGTATGAAAGTTTAACTTAATGTCCCTTGATTTTAGAGTAAGGAGGAAGGAATCCCCATTTCTGATAGGTCTTTACTGCAACTTCCCTGCAAGTGTGGGGACAGGACAGGGAAAGTAAAACGTGTGAGTTCTTGGAGGAGCAGTTTTGGAGAACTGTTTGAAGAGAAAGCACAAGCTGTGACAGCTATCAATGTACACACATGCTTAAAGAGTGAAGAGAACTTGTATTTAAAGGTCTTGGAAGAGTATGATAACGAAAGTACTGCAAACATCTTAAGGCACTTCCTGATGTTGTGGTACAGCCTTTTCAGCTGGACAATAATAACCTAGAGAAGAAGTACTAGTAAAAAGATATATACAAGGTAGTACAATAAATTTAGCATAATATGCATCAGATTCATACAAGGCATTAGCAACACAGCATGTTTTTGTACTCACCTGTGCAATAACAATGCTATTGAAAAGGGCAGATGAAAGAAAAGAACATACAAAACCCATGAAGAATGGAATCTGTTTATTTTATTTCATCTTGCATTTGTGTTGTTGAAGCAAAGCGTTCTATACATATTATCTATTTACTGCCATTCTACACTCATTACTGACCTAAATGCAGAAAGACATATGCAGGGACAAACTTGTCAAAATGAGCATATTGATAATGCTTCTCTGACTTCAACAAATAGTAATTTAAAAATAAGATACTGCCCATGGGTTTAGTTTATTAACAGTTAACGGCTCAATACACAGAACTTTGAAACACTATGGAACACACAGCAAAATGCAATGCTGATAATACTTAATGCCTCTACACTAAACATTTTGCAGAGGAAGAATATTATGGCAACAGCTGAGCTACTGAATAATCAACACTTGGAAAGAATCTGGCAAGTGATTAATGATAACTTTCAGACACAAGATGATCTCATATTTATTTATGTAGGCAAAAAATCCTTCAGTGTCACAGTCACTAAGAATTATCTGAAAATACTTGTATATGTATTTTAAAATAATCTAAGCCATCTTTAAAGCAGGTATCATAGTATGATTGCAAGTTAGGTATTGGAAAGACCTGAAGAAAAAATAAATATCCAAGTACTCTGACTTGTTTAAAAGCCAACTAACATTGAAACAGCTTAAAAAAGAAAAAAAGTACAATGCATTCTTGTTTTGTTAACACTAGTTTTAACTGCACAAAACCACAGTACTGGAGTATGTTTAAAACACTCCTGTGAGATGGGGAAAAAGATAAATGAAATGACAGTGTGAGTCAGAATGGGAATTTTACTGCAACAGAAAAATATCTCAAAACACTACTTCAAAATATTTTAATAAACCACTTTATTCTATAGCTTCTACAAATAAAGCAGACTGTCAGCTGTGGCAGATATTAGAACACCTGCTGGAAAACAGAAAAGGTGTCTCTGTCTCTGTATCAAAATCAATTTGACTAGTTTTAATATCTAATAGTTTCTCACCAATAGATTGATTTATAAGAAAAAGTGGTAAGATTTCCAGTTAGACTAAACAGTTCTTCCATTATGACTGTTGGCTGCTTCACGGTATCTATATGAATAAAGAGCTGAATGAGCTAACGAGGTTTTCCCTCAACATGTAGCCATTATTTCCCTCTTATCTTTTTAAAACAGGAAATATTTTCAAGTACTTTTGGAGCTGCATACTTATTTCTTGAGGAACTACTGCTACAGAAATACTTCAAACAAGTGTTACACGTGCCACACTTAGAATTTCCAGGCCAAGATACACAGGTGTTGTAACCAAATTACAACAACATAATTTCAAGAGAGAATGAATATTCCTTTACGGTTTCGCAAACAGACCAATCAGAACTTAAGAATTCACTTTCACAATTCACATGTTGAAAATTATTTTAAGGAATTTTTGATTGTGGTGTACAATACAAAGAGGTCTTCAGAATTCACTTGCCAACAGTAGCACATTGCATTGGAAGAACAAGAACATGCCACATAAATTTATAAGTACACTTATACAAGTGAGCACCTCTGCTAGTTGAAGAATTCCAGGCACTCTGCCCTGTGCCATTGTGTGGCCCTGAAATTCTTTGCATATGGAATGTCTTTGATTCAGTTTAGTTGTGCAAGATATACTGAAGTGGCAAACTCACATTATGTTATGCCCCCAAAGCTTCCAATAAAAAGTGTATGTGTTGATTATAAATCCTAAGTCTGTTAAAAATTCTTATGATTTCAAAAAGCAAAACCACACAATCATATAAAATATTTAAATAACAATAACTAGTTCTCCTGAAACTCTGAGAACATGTGTATTCGGCTATCATTAGAAAAAAGTATCAGGTGGTAATGAACCTTTTACTCTACACTATGTGTATGGTGAAACTATGTTCCCAAACTGACAGTACTCAAAGTAGAGAGCATGAACACTTTTAAGCAAATTCAATGCTATAAGGCTGCTATTTCTTCTTTTCCCAGTATTATTTACCTGGAAAAAAGGGTGAAGTTGAGAGAAAAAGAAAAGGAATAAAAACACATCTTAAAATTCATCACCATCTTTCACAGTCACATGAAGAAAGCTGTGCTCTTTTTATTCTAAGGAAATATCCTTACAAGCATCTGGATATAAGTATTTTGCTCTGCAGTTTGGGAGCAGAGGAAGGGGTAGATCTTCCAAAAAAAAAAAGACTGAAAAATCAAATCCTGTTCCCTCTGCAGTCAGGGTAAATATTGTCAGCTACTACAGGGGTGGGAAGGGAGGGCAAGATTATCTCCTTCGTCTGTCTGAACAACAGTTTTCTTCAGACCTATCATTTTATTTTCAAGTAGAATTTGTTTTATACTGCAGACCAATAAGTACCCTAGGAGCTTGACTGGTTGGTGCTTAATGAAATTGCTTCTGCTGATATTAGATACATTAGGATACTGATTAAAACACTTAATGATCCCTCTTGATTTTAAATTGCTAGCTTACATTTGCGAGATGCCTTCAAAGTATCTTTTTCCTTCCTTTCCTCCACCCTAATCCTGCTTCTCCTTGCCCTTTTTCTGTTCATGATCCTTAAGGTTGTAGCTCACTGGCAAGATCACAAACCGAATGATAACTGGATAACCGCGATGTTGAACACTGCATTGTTTAAAATATGCCAAAACCCAGAATATAAACACTGAAAGACAGGAGTTTTAAAAATACAATTTCCTTGTTCAAAGCTCAAAATTCTATTCTTAAATGTGGAAACACTGAGGATTATTAATATAAACGGAAATCCAAAGTCAGAATAATCTTTAGATTATTAAAATATTTGCAGAAAAAAAAATATCCTGTACATGTAAAAACAAGTATAAACACATTGCTTTTGAGCTTGAATGCAGAAGACACTGACACATTGCCAGATAATGGTTTTGGAACAGCATTCCTAGGACAACAAAGCCATTTTTCATGCTTTTATACAGAATTGCATACCATATCACCTTCCAGTGAGAAATGTGTAAATCTTATGGGCAAAATGACAGCTGATCCCAAAACATTGTTAAAGACTGGACATACCGTGTTTGGAAACTTTGCCTGAAAACAGATATAACAATAGCTGTTAGAAGCTCCGTTTTCTGTGACGAATCTTATCAAGATGCTTGAGATGAAATAATACGTACAAAAAAAAATATGCTTATATCCTAAAAACTTCTGTGTCAGAAGCTTTTATGAAAAAAAAAGAGAATATACTGATTTTTATGCCTAATACAAACTTTAAGAACACAGAAAATAAAAAAGTAGACGTTTTCATAGATTTTAGCACCATTATAAAGTTCGAATGCCGGTTCTGTCACTGTGGCTCTACCTTGCAGCTGGTGTAGCTAATGTGAAGCACATTGACTTCAGTGATCTTTGAGAGAAGAATAACTGGATTAGTCGATCACAACAAATAACAGTAGTTTGCAATTTCTTCTTTTTTTTTTTTTTTTTTTTTTTTTTTCTTTTAAAATTAATTTTGAGCTTTATTTTGATCAGGCAGCCAGAGTGCACGACTGTCAGCTAAATCCAAGTCCGAGTCCTTTTGGTCTCTGGATGGCTCGTATTGGCTCTGCTATTCCTTTGCCGTCTGGTCCAAGGCCTGAGCCAGGGGTCCAACCCATACTCTGAAGCATTCTGTTTCCAATGTTGTTTTCTGGGATTGGTTGCGTGTTTTCACCTACAAACCCTGAGATTAAAGAAACACACAGCATTAATCAGCACTGCCTGCCATGTGGAGAAGAGCAGGATAATCTCCCTTAAAGCTTTAAACCTTCTTATTCTCCTAATTCATCTAATAGGTTGCTAGAACAGGCTGTCTTTGCACATGTTGACCTCCTGACTGCATAGGACTCTAAATAATACACTCTTATGCTTTGCTTTATTTTCAGTATTTTCAAAGACTCACTCATTTTTTAAGTATGACAAATATTGTCAGAGACCTTTTATATTCCAATACAGTGGATTTTACATCAGTCTCAAAGAGCACGCACCACCTGCACAAGTCTACAAATATATCAGCAAGATTACCTGAATTTTTTGTCCTATACAGTTACTAAGCTGAGGCACATCACAGTATCACAACCATCTTTTTATTCTTAGCAATATTTACCAATGCTTAAGTTCTCTTTCAACAAAACACAATAAATAATTTTTGATTAAGCAGTTATAGCTGCCACAGAAACAGTACAGACTAGTGGTCTACTATTCTCAAATTCAGCCCTATCTTTACTCAGTTTCTCATTTACTGAATGTTGTAAGAGAGATTTAATACATCCAAGTTTACTTTCAATGTATTTTCAATGCTATTAAGCATTGTTTTCTCTCTATACCATCTGGATCTCTGAGGAAAGCTGCAAACATACTGCAGAAAACATTGTCAGGATTGCAAATGTTAATATAACATTTATATTTTTAAATAACAGATTCAGGGTTTTTTATATGGATGCATAATAAAAAAATAAAAATAGAATGCCAACTAACAAAACTATTTTTTTTTCCCCTCATCAACCAAACTCCTCAAGCTAGAATTTGGAGATAATGTATGGATAAGCCTTAATATATATAACTGTCTTGTATGAGGGATACAAATTATATATATTGCAAGAATCTACAGTAAAACATATCAAATTACACCATACACACTATTTTTAAAAGGGCTGAAATTTTTTAACTAAGACAAGGAGATGCATGTAGACAGCTAGATTTTGTCTTCAGCTTTGCTCAACATCTCCCTTCCCTCCACCAACAGCACACTCACTCTCCCCCTCCATGTGCCTCGCTTTAAGCATTATCTGTTTAACACTCTACATATTTATTCTAGACTGCTACTTTGAAAAATACTGTAGGAGGAGACTATGGTTTTGGAGTCTATAATGTCTTCAATCAAGAATTTACCTCTGACAAGCAGCTGGCTCATCATCATATTAACTTACTAAACAAGAACATAAGAAAAGTTGAACACGCACTTCTGAAAATCCTCATTTAACACACACAAAAAAGGCAAAGCCCCACAGTTGAAACCGCATACACAGGCAGAAGTTCAAAATGAGAGGTGCACATTAAAATCCTCATGGTGATTGTAATGATGAATTTACAACACTCCAGCGTTATCTGCCATAGATCTGCTCATACCCAGTAAAACACTGGCTACATAAAAGCCAGACAGCTTCCTCGTGTCTCAGTTCCCGAGTCAAAGAAAAAGGGAAACGCACTGAAAGAATGAATCCCTTAACACTGGTTTGAAGCTATGCTTAATGCGAGGCTTAAAACAAAGGCTTTTAAGTCGGCAGTCTCCAGTCCCCAAGAGGGTTTCTCTTGAACTGACCAGCACAAAAATTCAATGTCCAAGACTTCCTTTCTTTTCAGGCCCCCACAGGCAGAGGCAGTTTTCATACAGAAGAGTCCCTGACACTGTCTGGCATACACAACGCAGGCTTTGCAAGCTTCTTAGTTATACTTTCTAGCTCAAAAAATAGAAAGAAAGGCTACAGTTCAACAAAAGTTCTGGTAAACCTTGCAAGTAAAATCACATCAGCTTATTTTGTCCATTTTTCACAGCAAGTGATGGTAAGAAATGGAACATTGTTCCAATGAATATCTGTGGAACAATTAGGGAGGAACCTTAAAAGGGACAAAAGATGCAAGAGATCCATCAAGCAGGAAAGAGCAAGGGTAAGAATATATTTTATAACATCTAAGAATTGGAAGTATTAGACCACTCCTAGTGCTGCTTAGGCAATGATAGCAATGCTGCAGGAACAGTATGCAAGGCATAGCCTGAGACAGCATAAGCAGCTTTTTTTAGTCTTGGGGGAAAGCCCACAGACCTTTTCCGGTAACTGCTGTACCTTTCTATATGAATTTAAATTCTCAAGAAAGCCAGAAAAACTTCACAAAAAAAGATGTATGAAAGAACAATCTATACCTTGATGCGTTATTTAATAAACTGATGTTTCTATTTTTTATATTTTTTGAAGTAGCTCAATAGTATTTTTCTGTAACTGACAGAGAATTGGAATACTTTTTGCTTTTGAAGACATATAAGTACTTCCAGAATGTAAAACTATTTTCCCCCCACTTCACATACTTTTCTATCTCATGTTAGAAGAACGAAACCTCCCCTGAAGATTTGTGTTTTATTCTTTTATGCCACCAGATTTAAAAAAAAAAACAAAACCAAAGAAAAAAAGAGCGAAAGAGCAGAAAACACCAAAAAATTGGCTTCACAACCTACTTTTGGGCAAAAAAACCCTCACAACATACACTGTCCAAAGGATTATGTGTTTGGAGGCTTTGTGCTGCAGCAAGAATAAGGCAAAACAAAAATCCCACCCAACCTGCCCATATTACTAATCAACTAATTTTGCCTTGCAGATTAGGTGAATATGGGTAGATTTTATTTTAATAATGAAAAATATTTAATATATGCAAGCCATTGTTTTCCAGTATAGTCAGTTTTTATATAAATACTGTCTATATCTGTCTTCAATATTCCTGCAGTTTTCACCCATTTATCAGTAGTGGAACATCTTTTACTTGAAAGAAAAAATATGGGTAGTGTTATTGCCTTCTTCCTCCATTCCACAACCAATCAGCATCGGAAAAAAAAAAATAAATCTGCATTGCTGACTGACTGCATGATGGGAGAGAGCTCTTAAAAATCATGTTACACTGTGTGCTATTCCCCTGACCCCCATTCCTGTGCTGTGGGCTTTTATTTCCTAATTAAAAGCAGTAATTGTCCTTGCAATATTCATCTTCAAGTTCAGTTTTTAATTCATGCCTATGGCACTTCTTGGACTAGCCAGTAGGGCCTGTTAGAGAGAATGGTCCAAGCACATTGGCCTTGAAAACGGCTGTGCTACCTCTGGGACGTGTTCAGCCTCAACACACCCAGGAGCAAGAGCAAAAGCAACCCATTGCACCATGCCACAAAAAAAGCCACTGTGCAAAATGAGATTAAGAAAAAAAAGCAGGGACACATTTTTTTTAAGTTTATTGCTGTATGAGGCTTTGTGGGGGGTTCCAGAAGCTATGAGGAAGTCACTGTAATGATAATTTATATTAATCTTCTGAGCAGAGTATTTTCCTTCTACAGACTGAACATGTTCTTAGCAACCATAAAAACTGGGTTTCTGACCTACCAGGGGAGAACTCTGCATGCAGAAGCAGCTGCCATTACATAAGGGAGAACCAAACACCAAGGAACAGTAACTTGCTTGAAAAGATAGCTCTGTAAAATACCCTTACTTATCTTCCTCCTCTTTGCAATACTGCCAATTGAAATGAATAATAAAAAAAGGTCAATTCTCAAACCTTTGTGTGTATGAATAGACACACTTCAAGGTCTACACGTATTATGCATATGACCTTACATACACACAATATGGAACCTATGAGTAGAAAAGAGGCAAAACTGGGAAGGGGAAAACAAAACACTCATCACTTTTGTTTAATTTTGGTATGATATTTCTGATGGCATTAAAGGCAGGTTTCAATGAAAAACAAAGGTATGCAATTTTTTCTTAACAGCTGTTGAGACAGGTATGTCCTGGTTAAATAGTACACTAGCATTCAGTGCCATACCCTTGATTTTACAGTGATTGCCATGAATTAATTTAATTCCATCTGTAAGCTAAAATCAGATCAGAGGTCTAATGCTGCTGCAGGCTCCACATCTGTTTAATAATTTTTGGATACAACAGCTTGCAAAAGTTCAGGTTTTAAATTTGCTTCATATTTAAGAAACCATGTTATACCAGTGTACAACATCTTCAACAGGAAACAAATGAGACTATGCACAGTTTTGATCTGACAGATCAAATTTTATTTGCAAAATGTCTCTAAAAAAATTAAAAGCTCACCAATTAAGTTACCACTTACTATAGAATAATAAAGGAGCTGTGACCCATAAACCACTACCATGACAGTACTTATTTATATGGTCCAGTTGCTGGATAAGACTAACCTCAAGCATGCTTGGCTTGTACTGTGGTGAATAAAATCAGAATACAGCTAGGTTCAATCACTTAAATAACTATTATTTAAGAAAATATTGGTGGTGTGAGTTTTTTGGTGTTTCCCCACCCCCAGTTGTAAGAAACAAAGGCATACTGAAGTAATTTCATCTCTGGCCACCAAACTATTTTTGATGTCAAGAAAATGGGTTTTTAAACAGTTCTGAGAAAATGACACTGTACATAAATATAGTCTTGGCCTTTCATCTTTCTTTTATATGATTAAGACTTAGGAGCAGAACACCAATGCCTTTGCAGAGCATACCACAACCATTATTTCCTCTTCTATCGCTCCCAGCAGCCTTAAATCCTTTAAATCCTTTCCTAGAAGGATCTCTTTTTGCTTGGGTAATTTTTGCAATACATGGCCTGCTAACCCTTACCCCCTACCCAGGATCTCACTTATGTCTATCACAGCAGAGTCAGTCTTCCTACCTCAAATCTTCCAAGGAGCATTGTGGATGGTAATTCACTTGCGTAATTGGCTCAAGAGATGAAAATCTTGTATCTGCCTCTCTTAGCCACTAATCTATCCAGCTGACTGCGAGCCTAATTGGCAGCTTGTTTAGTAATTTGGCTCCTAAAGTGTTGTATTGATATTGGATAAACAGCCAATGGAAGGCGAAACGATACATGCTGCTTCACTTTAAAAGCTAGTGAATTTCCCCCTCATTTTCTGAAAGCATTTAATATTCCATATATTCTTTATCTTTTCTGACTCCTCACTAGACAGAAGAGCTCCAAACAGCAGGGACTGATCCTGATACACAAGACAATTTTGGAATGTAATTGGAATAATACATTGCGGTAGCGTGTCTTTTTATGCCAGCTCTCTCTAACTAGCAAAATGGGAATCAAACTGCCTGGATGTTTATATTCTTATAACTGTTCTGGATAATTGTGCAGTCAGCATCATGAGCATAGCCGACAGCCATACTGTGATTTTCAAAATTAGAACCTGCAGTGGTTATCAAAATTCAGTATACTATAGCTGTGTGTCTAAAAAAACACATTTATGAAAATGCCATATTATTTAGCTAAATATTTGAGATTGCTTTTTTTTTTTTTTTAACCATTCTTCTATATATCCTTCACACTGAGCTATCTGTGTCTAAAGAATAACCTTAGAATTATTACAGTTCAGATGAGTCTGCTTGCACTGTATTTTATTCTATTTAGCAGAGAGATAAAAATAGAGAGGACAGAGCCATACATTCAGTAAGTGCATCCATAGCAGAGCTTTGTTAATGTCTGCACTGCCATACATCCATTGCAAGGGGTATTCAAGGAATTGTCACATAGTGGTGGCATGGGTAAATGAAGTCTTTCTTGCAGCAGAGAGCCCAGATTAAACATAAATCCACATACTGGTGAAAATTGAGACACTGAACTTTAGGTTGAACTGGTCATCCAGTTGAGATGGGAACTAGATTTGCAGGTGCTCTTCTCCTTTCATGCTGTATTGAACTATGCTGTGTGTAAAGCGTAATTTCTTGCCCATTCAGCCTTTATAACTACTCAAATTGGTTGGGAAGAGCTGGAATTATTAGATTATCATTTATCCTTCGGTAAGGGGAATCTCTTGAATACCCCAAGACTGTCTTTTCACTTGGGTCCATAGGGGTCAGTTTTACACCTTGTTTATGCTGGCAGAAGGACCATCACAGGATGGCATTTTGCACATGCGTTCTCATTGGGGACCATTCCAGAGGTCAGCTCAAATTGCTCAAAACATGGCAAAATTGCTCCCTTCTGATAAACATTCCCTGACTTTTACAAAAAGACTTGTAACCTTACACTGAAACCCACAGGGAAAGGATTTAAATCACAGTAATACTCTCAAAATGTGAGACAGTGTGGTTATTGTTAATTCCAGCAAAAAGGTTGAGGATTAAGTTGATGTTAGGACTATGCACATCACAGTAGCTCTATCTGAACCTAACTCGAGTTGAGATGGATTGCCAGGATATGGAGGTGAAGTTCCACATCTATTGCTATTCTGTGCCTCCATGGTTGGAGCATTGTGTTGATTTTTTTTTAATTTAAAAATGAAGATTAATTCATTAAACTAGGCAAATAGATCTGCATATTGCTTACTGTGGGCTAAATTACCATTTGCCTATTTAGTTATGCAAACAATGCTCAATGAAATCCCTCTATCAGTAGAATATTGAAGAATATTAACAGAATGTTAACATTAACATCAGAACATAAATTTTAGTTATTACATTAGCATTGGCAGTGTCAATATATAGGTTGAATAGCAAACTTCACTTGTAATAAAAAAAATCAAAATGTCCTTTAATTATGGTGGAAATCAATAGCAAAAGTTTAATTTATGAAATCCAGAGTACAACACATACCTACAACAGCTTTTATCAGAAACTTTTCCAACAATAGCAAAGATTTTCCAGAAAGACAGAAAATAGAAATCCAAACTTGCCTGCACTGGTAATCCGACCAATGAATTTATATTTTCAAATTATGAAAATATTTTCTCATATGTTAAACAGTTATTTTTATGAACCTGAAATGGCAAAAGCCTTCTGCATGAAGATAACAGGTTTATACATAGGCCTCTTTCCTTATTAAAAAAGCAAACTACATGCTAAAAATCTTTAAGGAAAGTGATTTTTGCATAATCTATAGTAGGGTCTATGTGCAGCAGTGCTCACTATTTCCATAGGGGAGAGAAAAACTTGTCACTGCTAATTGAGAGATGTTTGTGGAGACCTGGAATAAGAAGCTATATTGACTGGAGAAAAACTAAATGTGTTTCCTCCTTGTACATTTTAGCTCCCATAACTTATCCAGTTAACAAAAGTCCTTTGGTACTACCAATCTAAAGCAGACTAACAAATATCAAAACTGCACAATGTACCTCTGCCCATCTGGAAAAGGTGATGGTTCTGACAAACTGTCTAAAATGGAGGCAGCTCCTCTGTGTGGGAAACCACTTTATTATGGTACCTGGTGGAGAACAAGCGGAACTTGCAGAGCACATTACTGACCTGGAAGATGACTCTCCCTACCAACATCCCTCAGTTTAATGGAAAACTATTCCTCAAACATTCATCCCATATGGATGACTGAGTCCAATTCCATGTGGACGCTATTTTTATGCTTTCCACAACTAGAAAGAAATAGCTACCAAAATAATTTGTGGAATTATTTTTTAACCTTCCACATTTCAGAAGATGGTAACATTTATAAAAGACAGCTACAGTCATCTTCTTTCAACAAAAAAGTTTCTTCTGGACCCCTGTTGGGCTGTGGAACTGCCAGCAGATAGGGTGGCACCTGGTTTACGTGAGCAATTTGGGGATTGCCGGGGGGCACCCTCTGACAATGAACAGGGTCCCAAGCAATGGGGTATCTTGACCCAGGCAGAACAACGAATGAACGACCACAGGTCAGATCTGACTTAGTCTATAAATAGAGTTTCCTGCTGGGAAGTTGCGTTTTCCCTCAGAGTAGCAGAACTGCCAGGAAGCCTTCCCCCTTAGGCCAGGATGCCATGTAAGGAAACTTCTTGAGATTGAGTGACCTCATCTTTGGTGAGTGATGTATTTCTTCTAGATATATCTTTGAGTGAGCCTTGTCCTGACTGGCAAGTGATTCTGGGTATCTGAAGGGGAGGCTCTCCCTTTTGTCTGAGTGCTTGTGCACATGTGGGATTACTATTATTCATGTTAAGATATCTATGATGAGTCAAAAAAGCTTATGAATTCTTAAGTAGTTGTGGTGTAGTGCATTCATATTCCTGACAAACATCCCAATATGTGATATTATTTTTTATTTCCTGGAGGGCTGAATAGCGTTGCTTGGAATAAATATTGATTCTTAATGAGCTCTTGTGTGTTCTTGGGTGCCCCATCACTGTCTGCTACTAAGGTCTCATCATTACTCTGGTGTTTACATGTAAGGGGCCCTGCCTGAACCAATGACCTCAAGCTCAACATGGAAAGTTTTTGCTCTGAAGAGACAACAGTTACCAATATTGGATGGGACTCTGTGAGCTTCTAATTTTTTAACTGATTTAGTAAGACAATATGGTAGGGGACAAAAAACAAACAGAAAGGAGTCCCAAAACAGAAAGGAGTCCCTAAAATTTAATTTGCTGCAGAAACGATACAAACTGAGTATCCATAGGCCACATGATCAAGCGGATATGCTCTGCATGCCAGGAAGGACTTTGGCACACTAAGGATTAGCAATGGTGCAATACAATAAGGAAAAGTGTACACAACGCATGCCAATGTTGTACTGCCCTGTGAAAAGGGATTTATGATGGTTTGTCTAGAGTTTTGCAAATTTACTGTCAGTTCACCCAAGTAAACAAAAGTCTACCCTGTCTCTGCAACTATCTCACTAAGTTGACCTTCATCACCAACTTAGCCTCAGCCACCTCTGTTATCACAGTGTAATCATAATCTTTTTCAAATCATTATTTCGGTACTGCAGATATTCAGGTCTGATTTTTAATCACTGACATATTAGGCATCAGCAAAATAGTTTGCTTAGCTGTTCCACTGGCAATTTTTAAAAAGGAATGAAAACATGTACCCTTTTGATTACCTTGTTAAAGTGAGTCATGATGGCATTATAGCAGTGCTCAATATTTCTGCTGTAATTAAGAATCTGTCATATTTTTCATTAAAACACATTCTTTAAAATGAGACTTTTAACTTGGTCATTTCAATCCACACCAGCCTGAAGTGTAGCGTGCAACATGCCAACTAGATAAAGAAAATGACATCTGAAATTTGCTTCTGCAAAATGTATTGAAGTGCCCATAACATGCACAATAACTTACGTATTTTATATGCCCATTCTCTGTATTTCAACTACAAGATAGCTTTCTCTTTTTAAAATTAATTTCTGCAGGTTTTCACCACTGCTCCAAACTGTAAACAATGTTATGTAAATATCAGAGCAAAAAAATTGTTTTCAAGTAGAAATAAATGGCTACTTACAAGGCACAAAAGTGCCTTGGGGATCCTACAAAAGCTGATTGAGAAAAAAACCTTGTATACCAGAAGACAGATTCAGTAGGAAAGACACTGGATTAAATGCATATTCAGTGTATAAACACGGCGTCTAAAATTCTATAGCATATACTGTGTTCATATGAGGCTTAAAATAGGTAATCTAAGACTGAATTACTGTAAAAACTCCCAATGCCTTCATTTCAAGTAGTAGCAACACTTCACAGACAATGCCCTTTCTCTTGTGTACAAATGCCTTTTTTTTTGTTTTGTTTTGTTTTTGTTAGCTTTGTTATTATTATCATTAATAACAGACTAAGTTTTGGTAGGGCTATTTCCATTACAGTAAATTAGTATGTCTAAGAGGTTTTTATACAAACTTGAGGGCACTGTATTGCTGCAATAAAATATGTCAGGGTGTCAAATGAAATAGCTCTACCACTCAGGTAAGTCAGAGAGGGCATAAAGTCATTGAGAATGACCTGATCCCAAATCTGACAAGAATAATTGAAATAACACTGGTTTCATGGAAGAAGCTGTGCAAAAACGTAGATACTTATAATGTACAACAACTTACTCTTAAAAGAAATCTTAGGAAGTAAACAATTTCTATCTGTATCATTTTTACTTGACAAGCTAATTAACTACATAGGTTCAGCAACACACATGTAGGGGTGTTTCAAGCACCAACAAACTACAAATGTTATCTTAGTAAAAAAGGGAAGAATAGGACACTCCTGTCTCAGTACTGTCAGCTCCTGACAATCCATACCTATATTATCTTCCATTTTCTTCACTGCTTTTCAACACAGCTTTTCTTCACCTTTACAAGTGACATTTTTGAAACCATAAAATACTCTGGGCTGCTCAAAGTTTCTTGCTTCAATAGTTTCTCATTGCTGTACAAGTAAATCTACATCCTTTGTTACTAATATACACAAACCCATTGGTATGTGACTTTGACTCCAGGCTGAGAACAGGCTATAAATTTAGAAATCAATATCTAACTCTATCAATATTCATTTTACTTTTTCAAGACAAAATACAAAGGTGAAAGAGCAGTAAATAAGCTGGAGTACTGAAATAAATTGGGTGTTCTTGTCACAATTAATAAATGTTTAACCAATAACACTGCTTGCTACAGAAGTCTGTGGTTTTGTAAGATGTCTGAAAGTAGCAGGTGCTACCCTTGGTGAGACTCAAAACCAGAGAACATGCTCCAATACTTCATTGGGATCACCAGTTTCTTAATTTATGCTGAACCCAAACATACAAATGAAGATTTCCAACACTGTGCAGAGTGCTACAATAATTAATTTAGCAATGCAATTTATTCCAAACACGAAGACGAGAATTTTGAAAATCCTTTTTTCAATGGATTGGCTCACATCAGGTGAAACTTTGCTAATTTGCAGCACATATAGCTTAAGAAAACGTTTGCATTTAATGACTCATTTATGGACAGCCTTTCAGGTTTCACTATGATTTTAAATACAAACAGCCCTTAGCAGAATGTTTTGCTTAATCTCCAACTTTTACTCATGCAAATATACAACTTCTGTCCTTCTTTCTTTCAAGAAAAAAATTTACACATTCTTCTACATAAAATCTAGTTCTTCCATTCCTGTATCTTAGCTAACTAAAAACTCCTGCATGGAGAATAATCAAATAGCAATCTTTCATTTTAATGCAAATTTGCAAATGCATTTCCATTCTAAAAAGAAATTCTGTTTCTTCCATTAAATGGTATGAAATACTGACAAAGACAGATAAACAAGATCCATAAATAAACAACAGTTTAGCTGTGGAAAGCTTAGCCTTCGAGAAAAGTGTAATTATTTATAAAATTTTATACACTTTCTACACATATCCAGAAGCTTCCTCAAAGTTTACCAAAGTTTTTCTTTGCTTAAAAATTCACAATGATGAAATGCAAAAAAAACCCCTTTTATAAGACCACAGTAAAAATTCTCAATCCCCTTGCCTAGAACAAAATTGAAAAGATTACCTTGAACTTGGAGGAAAAAAAACACACGTTAGTTAAAAGGCACCTCATATGATACCTCTATCCACCATCATGTTCTGTTGCTCTCCATTTAAAGGCAAATTTTGGGGACAAAACAATCTCTAAAATTGTTACTATCTAGATACATAACGTGGAACAATCACATAATATATTTGCCACAGTATCAAAATATTGGGTTTGTAAAGTTACGCAGGAGTCAGCTTGTAAAATAAAATACTGAACGCTCAAGGCCCAAGGGAAAATGAATAATAAAATGAATTTCATGATACTTCAGACCCTCTCAGTACAAAATGACATCCTCTAGTACTTGAAAGTTGTGAAGTGAAAATCACCTTGTAGAAATAATTATATTATTCTCTTCTCAGCCATTAAGTATTTTTCTTTCTCACTTCACATATGTTCAGAGTCTTAGAGGCTGACCCATACATTGTCTTTTCCATATTGCTGCCACTAAGGTGCTTTAATAACATTTTTAATATTATTCTTGATCTGTTTCTGCCACTGAGGTTTGAAACAAAGAAATTTCAGGATGGGGAATTCAGTTGGAATACAAATGTTAGGGTTCTCTAAAGACATCTATTTAGAATATATTTAAAGAACTGTATGTGTTGCATATGTTGCTATAGTAATTGATGTAAGAGTAGGACATGCAGTTCAGATTTCCATATTAGTAATACATAAAAAGCCTCACACGGGCACACAGGCACAATCTAATCCTTCTAGTATGCACATATATAATTAATACAACAAACTGATGAGAATCCTATGAATCACTGCTAAGTATTGAAAAAGTAATTTCACAGCTGTGACATCAGCAAAATGCATCCAATGGTTGTGACCTCGCATCTGAAAAATCTTTCAGAAATGTGCTTGCAAGTGCTTCCCATTTAATCTACAGCACTAATTTTAAAGCTGTGTTTCACAGTCTTATCTCCATATTTTCAGTTGTTTGCCCAAGAATTCACATCCTATCTTTATTTTGCAGGATATTTATAGTACTCATATGCATTCCTCACAGAAAAAAAGATATGTCATGTTTCTACCTTGTAATGCTTGAACAGACACAAAGCAGTAATCTTTACTGTCTATGATTCTCAGTATGTGAAAAAAGATTTATTCTCTTTAAAGAAGTGCTGTGCTACAAATGACTTTATAAATGTTTGAGGGAGCATTAAGAGAGCCTATTTATTTCTTAATCTCTATTAATAGATAAGGATAGCACCTATCTGAAGTTATATGGAAAGTTACTGAATTTATCAAACATTTCCCCAGGTCTCTGACCTCCTGCTTTGTATTTAGAGATTTAACATGTTGTGTTTTGTGTTCTGTCCCAGGGAAATTGCTTACCTGTGGGCCCTGGCAGGGGAGCAGCTTTCCTTCTCCGTTTGATGTCTCCCATGCACAATGATCCTAAATGTACACTGGTTTGCCTGCAAGTAATTATAGGAGAAAACTATCAACAAAGGAAGAAAACCACCACATACATACACAGCTTTTATAATCTGAAACTGTATCAAAACATTCTCAACCAAGATGAAGCTGCAGTCAAGCCACCAATCTTGTTTATATTGAAGCATAATTATGTTTGTTGACAAGCGCTCAGTATCTAAATGCAGCATCATAAATTGTTACTGGAATGAATAATATAAAGCGAATGCTTTTTAATTTTCAAAACTGGCAATCTTTCTAGATAACATAAAACAGAAACACTGTTGCTTCTGACAGGAAAATAGCTAAGATTAATTATCTAAATAGATCACAATATTGTTGGTAGGTTAGTAACGCCTGACTGTCAGAACAACATTTATTACGTGAAAAGTAGAATCAATTTTTCTTTAAGGTAAGCTGAAGAATGAATGACAAAACATGAAACAGTAAGCTCTTCAAAGGTACATGAAATAAATTTGTAGCACACAGATTTGTCTCCATCTAATTAACTTATTTCATTAAAGTCAGCTATTAGAAGTCAGGTACCTCAGAAAAGAGTACATTTGGAATTTCCAAATACTGAATTTTAGAATACAATTGTAAAGGAAAATTAGTTATTGTTTTTCCTAAAGTAATTTACAGTGCCTGTGGAATAGAAGATATGTAGCTTACGTTATTTGTTTTTGAAAGAACTAGAAGGGAGGAAATACAGCAATTTCTAAACGCCACAATTTAAAAATATTTCCATAAACTTTACTGTGAATTGTGATTCTTACCATAGAAATGTAGTGATTTTTCCTAAAATTACAAGCTAAGAATTGCACCTGATAGTCTACTATATTACAGTACCACTGTCACTCATGGGATCTCATTTCAATGTGGATATCTGACTTACCCTTTACTGCATCTATAAACCTTTTTAAACTGTACTGCTTCTAAATGAACAACAAATGGTCATATAATGTTAAGGGACCTCAGATCTGCTCAATAATATAAGATTGAAAACACCTTGATGAGAAAGACAGCAATGTACTATCTGCTACAAACTTATTTTTAAAAGGTACAGGATATTAACTACTACAGTGCTTTTATTTAAATATTAAAGTATTACAAAATATTTAAGTTTCATAAGAAGTGCAATCTATCTTCACCTACTAAACCCTACTTCGAAACTTAAGTTTCATTGTTTAGAGCAGAGGTTTTCCTCACAATTCTTCTAATTTGAAATTGCATCCTATTTTAATCCAGAAACTGAGCAGAGTTGAACCAGTACATAACATGGTGATAACTTTCAGTTCTAATTTAGAAAGACAACAACAAGTGTAACCCTTTCATAACTGATTGTACAATAAAGAATATTAATATTTAAAAACAACAAAACAATTCTGAGAAAAATATTTAAGATATGTAAATAACATTGATATTAAACATCTACAGTAAGTTGTGTGGTAAATTATATGTTAAAGGGTGTGAAACTAGGGAGAAAGTCACCAGGAATACAAGCAGGATGAAAGATAAAAATTAATAAAGTCAGGCAATTGAACTTGAAGACCTGAACCACAGCAGTAACAGCTAGCAGCGTTTGAGTTATTTTACCCAGAATTGATTATCTGTTACACTACATTGAGATATCTAGATTATTGATCTGCAAGATTATGGTACTAGGGGGCCTCCCCACTTTTCCTCCAGGCACACCAAATGGAGCTGCAACGAGTAACACTAAGTAAGGACTACTTTGTTATTGTTGTCACCCTTCATGTAGAACACAGCAGTTACTTTTTAATTTAAAATCAATGGATGTCTGAAAGGCAGCCTTGTTTCTTCAGCATAAATGAATCATTTGCCTTTGCCAAGCACAACAATCGGATCACGAGCCAAGGTGAGAGTGGATATTTCTTTGTTGTCATCGAAAACTCTGTTCACCACAAATACATAGCAATACACTGGAGCACCAATTAAGCTTTGTCAAACCTGGCTTTATGACCACTAACATCAAACATTAAGCTAATTCACAATTCTGAAGTGGCATTTGCTTTTGCCAGGTCTTGACATTTGATATGCACTGTCAATGTAGATCACAGCAAAACAAAAAGCTTTTTTTTTTTCTTTCCTTCTTTTAAGAGGAACAGACAAGAAGCACCACTGCTCTGGAACTGGCAGTTTAGACATAATGAAGTAGTATTTTGAAGCTGCACAGTACATTTTGAAATGATCGTAATAGGGGTATTATAAAGTAGGGAGAACTCTGACCCTCTATCAGGCTAAGTTCAGCATTATGTTTCTTAGCATTAAATCAGAGGAACACAAATTACAGAAGGGAAGAAAGCTATTTGCCTGACTTCTCTCTACTTACCCCTAGCTTGCTTCCAGCTATCATTTATAAATAGTGCTCTGGTAGGAAAGCTAGGCATTTTATTAGGGAAAAAAACCCAACTTGTTAAGACCACCTTGCCTGAAAACTTGGCTTTTGACCTGCTGGTGACAGGGACTGGAGCAAGCAGTGTCAAATGGAATAATTTTTAAGGAAAGACAACAGGAACTTGTCGCCTCATTGTATGCATTTACAAATAGAGGCTTTTCAGAGTATTAGGCCTAGTTAAAGCTGCCCTCTGGATAAAAAGTGTTTCCAAGCAGCCTCAGACAAGCTTGGGAGACAAACAGATGTGACTATGGTCCCTGGCGTTTGGCAAGAACACTCACTGTCAGTAAGAAAAAGATGAGCATGGACAGGGCATCAGCTGCACCACGGTGGAGCAGGCCTGCAAGTGTCACAGCAGAGGCAAAGTTCTGGCAGAGGGAAAGAAGAGGGCTGCAAAAGCCAGGCTGGTGTGAACTTACACCAGTATGCCAAGAATGTCGTTGTTGTGTCATGCCTCCACATATTGAACAAAACCACTGGAAAAGCCACTGTCAATTTTTATTCATTTTTCATCTTGCATCCAGTGTTTATATTCTTCTTTCTATATGGTAAATAAGAGCCTCAAAAATGAAGACAGACGCGGAAGGCAAGAACAGCAAAAAAGCTACTGAAATAATCAACACAATAAAAAGTGGTATTGATACAGCAGATACTTTTATAGAAGCAATTACATGAAAAGAAATCCACAACCATCTATGTATTCTTGTGACAAACATTCACTCTGACATAAATTCTGTTATCTGCTTACTGAATAGCTGCAGTCTCCCTACCATTTATTTTTTCCAATGTAATTGCCTTTACTATTGTAAAATGACTAAAATTGTCTCTTTAAGCTCCCCAAACATTTATATCCATGCCTACACAATACAATCTCTTTTTGTGTAATTTTCCTAGTTCAATAAGCAAATATTTTTGATGATTGCCTTTTCTGCAGTTATACGTCTCCCTCTCTGAGACTTCTGTAAGACGTCAGATTTTTATCTACCCTGAGCTCTCAACAGACCATATGATTACATTCCCAAAACAAAGGTCTGTTCTGTGGGGCAACCTACACCGCAACTGACCAGACTCTGCCTGAGCACCTAAAGTGGTTCTTAACTCTTTTGCTAGAAGTAAACACTTTTGCTGCTATTAGAGTTTTAAGTTCACCACATCCAGTCACTGAGAAGGATAGTATGATAAAATGGGCATAGGACAGTAGACACTCCTGAACATGAGTTCTACCTCTCCGGTTTATTACATGCTTCTGCAATCACTACCATTCCATGTGTAAAAAAAATCAAAACAAACCCTGGAACCCCCACCAAAATGCAAAAAATCCCGTCTCCCCAAATTAAAAACTATTCTTCAAATTAAATTATTGGCACACGCTCTTCAGAAAGATACAATAAAGACAGTGTCCTGTAGTAGGTTCATAAATACCAGTACAGTGGGCTAAACTAGCGAGACTGTCATCTCACTTGGGGGAACTCTGGGTACTACAATATTAAAACCAAAGTGTTTGCATATTTATTTTATATGTCTCATTGTAACAACATGTCTGTTGCTTACTTTAGCTGTCTGCTGTTAGCAGCTGTCACTTTCCTTGCAAATTCTAATGATTTATTTGGTATGAGTGCGGTTGCTTTTGTTGGGGCACTGTAATTGTGCCGATGGTTACATCATCACTGAAGATAAACTTCATTTTGTCATTTAGTATATTGAGTGTCAAACCACTTACCAGATGATACTACATTGCTAAGATTAGTTAAAAGTAACAAAGGTGGTGGTTTTATGTTCTGTTTGTGTAAAAAAATGTGTAAAAGTACTGATTACTAACAAAGGCAGAAGTGGAAGAGTGCCTTTTCCATTTAACAGCATGTATTAAATAACTGTAGTCAGAAAAATACTATGCTGCATACCATCATGATGCAATAATGTTTTCAAGAAGCCTGACTTCTATATCACAATTAGATAAATTGGTAACAATCAATACTTGCCTGCTCAGTATATTCCAGTTAACATCTCCCTCACATGAGGAACAAATCCATAGTAAATAGTGCCACATAGTTCTGCCACAGTATCAATGCATTCCTGCAGATGGCTGTAGAACTCTGCAAGTTTATCATCACTGAGTGCTTTGGCTAATGGAGAGGATCAGTAAAAGTTTGTAAGTGAAGGTCTTCCTCGAGAGATCACAAGAAGGCAAGAGTTGACTGGTTTGCATTTTAGAAGGAACTTTAGAGAATTATTTTGAAGGGGTAATCTAACTGAAACTGTCAGTCCCGACAGTTAAAATATAGATACAAAACAGATATGAATATGGACATGACTGATGAGAGAACAGAGTGAGTACCCTGACTCATTTTCAAACTTGAAATGACTGACAAATTTCTTATAAACTGAAACTGAGGAGGAAGTGTGTGAAGCAATGCTCACAGTAGCAGTTAAAAATGAAAAGAACAGAACTCATAATTGTGTAACAGAGAAGCAAGCAAATGAATGCTTAAAACAAGGGAATGTGTGGAACAGCTTAACTTTATAAAATCAAACCTCCTATTATCAAGGCACCTTTTACACAAAAATATCACAGAAATGGTACTCATATCCTTCCACAGAATGGACCTGTAGTACAGATTATCTTGCTTCTCATTATGTAGCTTAAAAAGCACACACTGTTGCCTCTGGTGGCCAGTGGAAGTGCATTCATTAGCATTGCCTTATTAGGAGAGCTCGAATGAGCTTTAGCTCTTATTGTACTTTCCTAAATCTCCACAAGTTGCTGACAATGGCTTCAAGAGCATCCATGGAACACCTAAGACAGTCTATGGAACAGTTTATGATTAGCTTAGAGGTAAGTACCACTAAAAGCCCATTAGATATGAATTTAGAAATGTCTAATTAGCTAATGAAAAAAGATGAACACAAAATTCTACACTTTGATTCGACTGAACTGGCAATATAATAATGAAATACAATGCATATGCAGCATATATATTATTTTTTAATTCTTATGAAAATGAATATATTTTTCTGTCCAGTTCTGGGCCCCTCACTACAAGAAGAATGTTGTGTTGCTGAAGCATGTCCAGAGAAGAGCTACCAAGCTGGTGAAAGGTCTGGAGAATAAGTCCTATGAGGAGAGGCTGAGGGAACTGGCATCGCTTAGTTTGAAGAAGAGAAGGCTCAGAGGAAAGCTCATTACTCTTTAAAACTAACTGCAAGAGGTTGTAGGGAGGTGGGAGCTGGCCTCTTCTCTCAAGTGAATAATGACAGGACAAGAGAAAATGGCCTGAAGTTGTACCAGGGGAGGTTTAGACTGGATATTAGGAAGGATTTCTTTACTGAAAGAGTGGTTGGACACTGGAACAGACTGCCCAGGGACGTGGTGGAGTCACCATCCCTGGAAGTGTTTAAAAGAAATACAGATGTGCTGCTTGGGGACATGATTTAAGCACTGACGATCTTCAAGGTCTGTTCCAACCAGGATGAATCTGTGATTCTTCTTGGTGTCACTTAAAAACAGTAAAGCTTTTCTTCAGACTTGTTTAAAGAATGACATCATCTATACAACAGATCACTTCATCTGCCTCCACACGTGTGAAAAACATTGCACTAACCACAAGCACTGTAAACTTGATTTTCCTTTTACTAATCTTAAACAGATCTGATAAAACTATGCAGCCCTATCAAATTCCTTCCATACTATACCAACCTGTTCAAAGCATAACTTTAAACATATGGGTGACACACCTGTACATATCTGTACCTGAAAGTCCTAGTTCAATCCTATTGTGAGAAGAACAAAATCTTGCCCTGGCCCCATTAGATTATCTCATCATCTAATATTACATACTAATATATTCGTTTCTGTTTCCTTTTCAGCACTGTTATTCAGATACAGTAGTAGTCCAAAATTTTCTTGAAGTCTACAAAACAACACGCTCAGCTCTACACGAGCATAACTTTAGCAAACACAATGAAAAATAAAAAGTTACATCACTACATATGTTTTGACACCCAATCTCTAGTCACTTATGTACTTTATTTGTGATTTGAGTCTCCAAAAAGATTTTCTCTAATAGAATTCTGAGGGCAGCCTACTACCCTCAAAAAGGATAATGCACTGTTTTTTCTTGTTTCTAATTAGTAATTTAAACATATGTTCAGCATTTAACTCTAAATGTTTGCCTTTTCCCCAAGCTCTAAGACAGCTGTCCAAGATGTGAATGCCAGAAAACATTTAAATATCAACATCTGTTGAATTATGTTAATTTAGTGTAATATAATTGGGCATGAGTTGGAATTGATCAAAAGTACATGAATTACACAAAGGCAAATCCAAACCAATATCTTGGTGTACAAACAAGTCACCAAGGAACGCTGAGGGAATAAAACAAAAAAAACCCCACTTCTGTTAAAAATTAAAAACCTAAAACCTGCAGTTTTCTTCCACAAATGACAATTTTCAATTTTCATTTTAAAGACAGGAAATTAATATTTATACCCATTCAGAATATACATTTTATATTAATTCAGAATATTTCTAAATTTTTGACAGCAAATTTCACTATTGTGTCAAGCAACACCTGATAAAATTGAATAATGTTCATATTTATGTAACTGTGAACTGTAGTTAGAAAATAGAATGCAGTAATAGAAGACCATCCTGTTACAGGATAATAGTATTTCTCTAATTCTAAAGCAAACTTTCTCTGTTTTCTTCTTCATCTTGTGACAGAATTGTTGATATCCATGAGATATGGATGCTGATACAACTCTGAAGTGATTTGGAAAATACCTTTTTAACTTGAGCAGAAGCCATGGGCTTGAACAGATACTTCAATAAGACTTTAGAGCTTACTTAGCTAAACTGTGCAGGACAAATGTATTTTGCTCAAAAGACTTTAAAAAACATATCTTAAAGTTCTGGATGACACTCACACAGAGTTAGGTTAAATTACTGCAAACACTAGTATCATATTAAAAATCCATTACTTTTAAAAGCACAGAACCAGAAGCAACACTAAAATTCCAAATATCTAATACAGTGGCTTAAAAATGGAAGAAGGAAAACATCTTAACAGGTTGGAAGTACTCAACACTCAATCTGTATGCCAACTTCTTTCTTTCTCTGTGATGGGAAAGTGAACAAGCATGGCCAACTGGAATGTCCTCCCTATTGGTTCCAAGAAATAACAGGTCTGCAGCTGGACCCCAACATCGTTTCTTCTCCTTAGTCCCTTTCACTTCCCTATTTTTAATACTATGTTTGAGAAACAGCTCTTCAAAGAATCTTATGCCAAGATAGCACAGTTATAATTCAGTGAATCATCTGATAAACAAAGATATAGTTGTATGGAAGTAGGTATGAGGGGGAAAAAAAACCTCACTGTAGCTGAGCCTGAAAATTAAGCAAATTTTGCTTCCTAACACTCTACACCCATTCCCCTCAGTAACCGTCATGCAACTCCATTGAGTACAAGGGTTCTGTGTGTCTGCAGGAGTGAATGCAAATTTTGACTTTCTAATAACAAAGGAGAGCAGGTAAGAGAAATGGGGTTTTTTGTTCCTTTCTAATTTCAAAAGTTCACTTATGCCCTTCTGCTCTATATTATTATTTAGCAACATCAACACTTCTCAAAATATAAAGTAACAGGAGAAGGAAAAATCTAATTCTGAAATACAACAATCAGCAGGCTGAACAGCATCCCTTGCTTCCTTTGGGTTAGGACTGTTACTGAGTGTTAGTTTCCAGATAGGCTGAAACGTACTGGTACAGTGAGTGATCACGATTTCAAAATACCAAAGAAAATAAACGTGAAATTTTTATGTAATTTGAAACAAACTATTCACATTTTCATCTTAATGCTTTCCCTCCTTATACAAAACCACAGTCTGAATAGAAGTCAGTGTGCCCACATCCCAGAATTTTAGTGAACCAGTGGATGTTGCTTTATGTATATGAGATTCAGGAATCCCTTTCCTGATGTAAAAATTTCATAAACACTTTTATTTAAAATAAGCAGAGAAAGAGGCAAACCCACCCTTCCTTTATGCATGGCTATTCATCCTTATATTTGTGGTATGCAGCTTTCATGTACCTGTGTGGTGAACCAGATAGAGAAGATCCTGATTTCTAATGAGTCGGAGGTACTGAGACAATTGAGTGGTGAAAAAACAAGATTGCAAAGCACCTCCTTTTGATTGCAATGCTGCTTAACAATAGGTTAAACAGCTTGTGGAGCTACAGTGAAAGTTACTGTGCATAGCTCTTTCTCAGACTGTAAACAGCAGGAAGGGTCTTCACACCTCTGAAGCCCACATTATCTTTATGCCATTAGCATTTTAACAGCTAAGCTGAGACAAGCAAAGCTTGACCTCCGGAGCATATAATCAAGAAAAAAACAAAACCGTCTAATGCAGTTGAGTGTAAGAAACAATCATACCATTCAGGTAGTTGAAAGTGAGAATTTTCCTATCAATTTATTCGTTCAATCCAGGTGGTACATCAGGAGGCTCCAGAAGTACACAATTTATAGGGGCTATCTGATTTTTTATATATATATATATATATATAAACCACAATAGGACTAATTGACTTCCTGATGGTTAACACGCTCCTGTGTAAGTGGAATTCAACATTATATGACAAATTGATAGTAGAATTTAGCTGCCTGTTTATGTACACCAATATAAAATATGTTAGATTTTAGTGCAATAACAACAAAATTCAGCTTGTGATTTCATATTTAAGGAAACTGCTCAGATCATATGGAAAAAAGTACTTCCAAAACAGAGCCTCTTAAAAATTTCTTCTCCTTTTACAAACGTTCTCATTATTAAAATATGATACTTTAAAGATACTTCGCGACTAATATTTAATCAATGGACACTTCAAATCTGTTCATGAACCAATATTGAAGCTTGAAGATGTCTATAAAATTAAAGCATCACATACTGGTTACATTTTGAAAAATCTTTTTGGAATCTTAAAACAGGCCATACTATACAAAACTCAATCAGGAATTGCCCTCTTCCAAAATGGCACCATCTTTCATTCTTTCCAGAGAAGAAAAATAGCAAACTGATGGAATAATGTTGTCCCTGAGGGTGACAGCAAGGGAGGAAAGCAATGTGTCCTCAAACACTCACATAATTTAATCTGCAACTGCAAATATTATTAAGCACCAATCATAACAGCACAGTTACTGCTTCATGGCACTCCAATGAGGAGATAAAAGTGCTTAGTTGTTAATTTCTAATGATGTAAACACATTTGGATTTTAATGTTATATCTGAATCTCCTGCATTATTAGCTCTGGGGTTACAAGATATTAACTTACTGCCTTTAATAATTTTATGCCTGAATTAAAAGGCATGTTTAAGTATTACTTTCTTTTAAAGTATTTTTGTTGGGAGTATGTGTTCACGTGATGGCAGACTTGAATCACCTAGTAAAGTAACTATGCATTCCTTAGTTTTACTGCAGTGTAAGTATGTGCACGATTTCTTGTACAATTTTCAAAAATTGGCTGAATTTACCTCCTCTGGTATTGTAATTTCATTCCACAAAAGCCACATTAAACAATTACAGTTCTTGTAATTAACCAGTAGTCTAATGTACAGTTTTCTTATCCCAATCCATTAACAGCTGCTCAAAAAATGTAGTAATTAATGGTTTCATTTATTTTTGGCAAACCTGCAACTCGACAAATAGTTTTGTATCTGCTGCAAAACAGGACTCTTTCCCAAACAACAGATGACACGGTGGGAAAGAGGGAGCAGGCAGAATCCTTGCACATCTTTTGTCTCTTTAGAAGATCAAATAAAGAGCAGCTGTAATGCTATTTGTTACATCTGTGTAAAGAAGTACCATGCTTCACAATCATCACATGAAAATGAACAAGTGCTGTACAAACATACTAACAGGTTTCCCTTCCAAAGTGGGAAAGACAGAAAGTTGTATTACTATCCAGAGCAGTAATACACTTTTGAAAAGCTTTCATCAGGTTTGGTGAAATTTTTCTCGCTTAGGAGCTTCTATTAAATACTATTTCTTAGAGAATACTGTAAGTTAAAAAAAGTGCCAAGACTTTGGAGTCATCCTCTTGTACCAACACCAGGAACACATTTAAACTGGACTGACAACAACTAGGGAAAGGACAGAAAGAGACAGCTGCAGGAAACATGGGTAAGTCATGACTAGTGTTCTGGGGTTTTACTGATGCTTATCATCACTTGGTAGCATCTGACATACTTCCTTTATGTAACACTTCTTGTACTACTTCCAGAATCTCCTTTCCTGAACGTCTCCTCCGCATGTGCAAAGACCCATATTTTAGTCTGTGCTGTTCACCATGGCAGGAGACTTCTTCAAAGATTTTGCCAGCTCAAAATAGAGCAGTAACAGGTGAGCATCCGATGACTAGCACACAGTCCTCTTGTCACATTATAGTAATGGCTGAATAGGTGACTCCTGCTGATTTTAAAGGAAATTTGATGATACTACCTCTACCTAAAGCTATGACCTACTTTGCAGCCACAAGAAGTGGCTAACTAGTTAATACAAAGCTGCTGCTACATTGGCTAGATTGTTAACATATCATCAGTTAGCTAGTTGAAATCTGAATTGTATAATTCTACTCCACCTTGTGAAATCATTTTTATGAGCACAATTTAGCCTTCTTTCAAGACAGGATGGAGTGGTGTAAGAATTACAAATAGCGCGCTTTTCCCCCCTCCCCCCCCCCTTAAAGATGTCTGAGGGCCCATTTTAGTGTGGATAGCCAACACAGAATTATCAAGATACAACATAAAAAAAATTGGTAAGCAGTGAAAATTTGGGCGCTCTTTGTTTCTCATTTTCTCAATTAATTCATGTATCACAACCTTTGGTTAAAGTACATCAAGAAAATATAAATAATGATACTCAAAAGGAAGACACTGTAAAAAAAAAAACATGACACAAGACCATTATGTATATAGTAAAGGAAATAATTACACAAATCTAATGTTTTCAGTAGTTAGCTGTGTTCTGAATCTGCAGTTCTGTTGTTTCTAGATTACAGTGAAAATTAGCTAGTTATGGTATTGACTGTACAACGAAGTATTAAGTTACTTAAGTATTCTGGTTATTCTGCCAAAAGAGCCTATTTCCTAAATAAATATGTTAAATATTATGAGACATGCAGACAATTGTGTGATGGAGGTCTTCTATGTTTTCAACAACATAATAACACATTTAAAATCATGTTATTGAAGCTCAGGAAAATGCCATTCAACGCTGCCTCCGATGCTGAACAAATGAATCTCTTGGCCCTGGGGAATTTTCTTCAAGTAGAACTCATTTTTACAAAATTTTCCAAAAGTGACTTAAGAAAATGTGTTTTACCTCATGACGGGAGCAGGCAAACAATGAGCACATGATCCGCTCTGGCAGCTCAGCTGCCAAGCAGCAACTTGTTAACTCGCCGTAACTCAATCATGTTCAATTGTTTGCCCACAGCCTCGGGCTACAGACAGACATTTGGTCTGCTAACAACTGCGCCAGATGAAGACATTACTATCCCAAGATATTTGTTATCATACATCTGCTGCAGATTATCATCTCCACAGCTCTGCCGGAGGAAGAAATCATGTGAGCACTCCCTAATACGGTTTGTACAAAACCAGCCAATTTAATTTAAATAGGTGACTTGAGCTAACCAGGCTGGTTTTGCCTGAAGCATATTTGAAAGTGCAGGTAAAAAAACCCAACCAACCAACCAACAAACCTTCTTTACTGGCAAAAGAGTAGATGATGAAAACAAGCAGCTGGAAGAATTAGTACCTTTAAGCAGTGTAGCTGAATTGGGGATGGGACTGGACTGTTCCCATCTTAAGGCAAAGAGATAATGTAAACACAGAACTTTTTCAAGGCTATATGGGATAAATAAATGCAGCTTCTAAACCAGTGCTATTTACTACTGTTTATATAATTTAAAATATTAATGAGAGAACTACATATTTGCAAATTAAAGCTTATCTGTAAAGGTAGCATAAGCAGATATATTTAAAGGTGTTGAATACAGACGATTATGTGTTGAACTGCATCAGCATAATAAAATCTAACCAGCTTCTAAGTTTTGTGGTGCAGGACTGTCCCCCTCCTTAATATTTGGTTCATCAACAGCTGTATCAACAGTTCTCAAAAACCTAATTATTTGGCCACATGTAGAAGTTTGTGCTAGTTTATGTAGGATTGGCTCATTATTATTAGTTTTGACACAAGAAACCTACACAAACAACCCAGTACAGTAAAGCACACCCAGAAAGTATCAGTATTATTCCACCGTGCAGAGACAGCTGCAGACCACTGCTGTGCTTAGAGCTCCACACCTTTCTGATGTATTTACAGAGTAAATGATTCCACAAGTCACTGATCTAATGTAATATGGGTATTTACATACTGTCTACATGCTGAGACAAGAACTGTGTTCAGTCAACCAAAGGGGGTAAGAAAAGTCAAGGTGAGTGCAGAAAAATGTCTGTATATACATCTTCTATATACACAAAAATAAAAAAAATAAAGTCTTCCAGAACAGCAAACAAAAAAAAGTCCCAAAACAAGAAATACAGCTGTGTGGAAAAAATACAAAGACACAGAGAAATAAAAGCAGACTAAACTGTACTCTGCATAAATACAATAATTTTATTATTACTTACTGCTGCTGTTTGTCACCACATTTAGCAGGAAACAGTAAGGCTATATAAGGTCACAGCCACTACTTTTTGTATGCTTCTTTGTAAGGGGTTACTTATTTGAATTACATTCATGTGTCAAGTGCATGAAGAACTAATTTACAGTCAATTTTAGAAAGCTTCAGGCTTTTCAGTAAACACTTGCATTTAACTGAAGATTTAACTGCATCTGCTTTTAGTATACCAAAATAATAAACTATTTGCTAAAATCTTCCTTAATTTTGTAATAAATCTTGTGACTTCTGATTGGTATCTTTGTAGTTCTGTGTTTTTTGAAGTACTCGGGCATATGCAAAACCTAACTGACAGATTTCCACTTCAAGATTTCATACACAGTAATAAAGATGTACATCTGTAACCAAGATAATGTTCTTTCTGTATTTTCTTCTAAAAAAGTAATTTCTACAAGTACCTTGTTAAGCAGAAACACTTTCCCTCTCTGTATTGCCTGATGAAACTAACATTAACCCTTTGGTAGAAATGAGAATTTAAAATTAAGTCATAAAAAAATCAGCCTTTGTTAATAATCACAGATAAATATTCTATGTCACTAAGCACCATGAATTTAATTTGTAAGCAGAATACAAGAGGAGCTGACTTGAATCAAATGAGGATCAGTACTATGTACATATGAGGAGATGAATCACATATTTTTCATGTGTTGTTCCTAAATATTCAAGATTTCATCTCTATGTTGGTTGCAACAGCTTTTGATAAAAAAATAAAATACTAGGTTATAGAACACTTAAAATATAGGAAGAAGATAGTCACCAGATACACTGTTGGCAGAGAAAAAATGTTTGCATGTTGTGCCAATTAAATTATTATTTTCAGCAGTTATATTTTAGCAAGAACATTAAAATTTGTTCAATATATGTCTTGTAAAGAAGGTGCATATGACTTGATATTCTAAAACAGCAGACTGCCAGTTAAGAATGATATTTTCATAGAAGTTTCTGAATTTCTTTTCAAGTCACTTTGAAGAACTAACAGTAAAGTTTATGGGGGAAGCAGAGAAAGCAGTGTTTTTTTTAAAACAAATAAATAAGTATTTTGAAATAACCTGACTCAGTCTGGAGAAAAAAGCCTTCAAAAACAGAGATGATGGTACAAAAGGATTTTAGCAGGTGATCCTGCTGTTTTTTTAAGGGTATTACTGTATGATGATACACTGTTGTTTTATGTTTGTCGTAACAATGGTTTATGTAAAAATAGCACAGATATTTTACAGAAAATGCTAGTCTTGGATTTACCACCTAATACACTACCCTGCCAGATGTTTATTGGGTAACAGTCTACTAATATACTGCTGATTGGACATGAGGAGAGGTTGAAGATCACTTCAGGTATTTAATGCCATGTTAAAAAAACTCTATTCTAACTGCTTGTGTAGGTAGCAGTGACTTCACAGCAGCTTCACTGATGAGAATAACAAGCAAATAAGTTACAATTCTGAATCCCTCAGACACCATGATCTAACAAGTCTGCCTGCAAGAAAACATGCAGATATTTTAAATATTTTTTTTTTTTCTAAGATAAAAGATTTAACAGACAAAGGTATTTCTGAAAATGAATGACCAACACTTGCATCACTAATGTTTTAAGAGTGTGTAATCAGAACTTGCATGCAAGGAAAAAGATTCCTATTTAATATGCATATTTTTGAAAGAAGTATCAGTCTCCCTTTCAAGGTATTCATCAAAGCTAGCATTTAACAATATTAAAAACTTATTTCAGGATGACCAAGTATAAGCTAAAAGATAAGTGCCTGAAAGATAACTACCTCACTCAAAATCATAATATTACATGATATAAATCTATTATAATTTTTTTCAAAATAATGAAATAAAAACATCACCTTCACAGAACAACACAAAAATTGTTAGGTGTTGTGCACAGCAAGGGAAATACTTCTGTAGCTTCTCATTTAAAGAAATACTACAATTACAATAATTTTTTGGCAGAATAGATTCAGCAGGTAATGCGTACAGAAAAAACCCTGTACGAACTGACTCCTAGGAACTGATGGGTGCTGATCCCTTCAGTTCAGTATGGAATTTTTTTGTCTTTTGAGATGCTGTAGGATTGAACTAGGTTTGTTTCTAGTAAGTTTTCACAATGACAGTTTTATTGTCAAGATACGATATATGAGCAATTTAAGTGTTCCAGAATTTGAATTATCTCCTTTCATTTCAAAAGCATGTAGGCACAACGGCAATTTTTTACATTTTCAGCTCTTAACTTACATGCCTGAAATACAAACCTTACTTCCTCATCCATTTAATTCTGATGATTACTTACAAGATTAATTGTAGTAAATGTAGTTGGATACAGTCACCATTAAAGTCTAAAC
>NW_009952796.1:2624663-2650079 GCF_000747805.2 Chaetura pelagica
CTCATATTTTAGGGAAAGAATATGCTATATAGAAGAAATTATTGAAAGTAAATCACAAAAATACAGAAGATCTCTGATAATACCCCAAAAGAATGTTGTAATTTCTCATATAGAAATTTGAGAGTTAAGACATCAACAAATGACAGCTGCAGCAATAGCTTACCTGCTAGCTGTTTTTACAGAGCTGTTCTTCTTATGTCCTCTCTCCGATCGGTTGTCTCGCAAGAGTTGAAGCTATTAAAAAAAATATGTTCAGAACAGGCTCACCAGCAGTGCCTCTAGTAGCTTTTTAGAAATATTATCCTGGAGTAATCTTTCAATTGTTTTCACCCAAGACTCTAAAAGAGATGGGCATATAACAGAATTTTACAATAATAGCTAATATTTCAGGATATATCAACCAATTCTAAATTCTTAAATAACTTTAAAATTTCATTCTCCAAGCATGTTCAAAAAGTCATCTGATCAACATTTGCACAATTAAATTATCTGTAACATTTTAAGTTTTTCCAAATTTCAATTTATATTTTTGAAATTGTACAATGAAAAGTGTTGTAGAACACTCAAACTGCGAAAAACTATTCAGGTTGGCACTTGTATCTCAACAGTTATTAAACAGTCATAAACTTTTCTAAGCCCTAGGAGCTTTTGCAATTTTAAAATTGCAGAATCAACAAAGTCACAGTATTAAAGCTTCCCATAATAGTGGGGCAGTAGGAATAATGAGGGATTAATTTAACTGAAATGGTGACTCAGCTTCTGGAACAAGCTCCGATTTACCCTATTTATTTTTAGACATATCAAGAAAGACTCTTCATTCAGACTACCTCCAATACTTGGAAGTTTATCTCCAGCATTATGATATTAGAAAGGATGAGTAAAGTGGCAGTAACAGTAAAAAAATGACTGTCAAAAAGTTACACTAAAGGAATTAAAGCTAGACAGTATAAAAAATATAAATGTTTCTTGTAACTAATAATATATTATTATTATCAACGCTCCTTGTTATTCCAACTATCTAGTTCTCAGATGCAGTAAAATAATGCAGTCTGGTTTTAAAAGGCAATCTGAAGAATACACACAGGTAATGCACCTGATATATTTTTGCAAAATATTTTTTTTCATTTTCTTAACATCAATGAATCAAGCACTTATGATTAATATTTAAATGTAGCCACATTTTTTACCAGTTTGACATTCATACAATGTGTATTTATTTCATGATCAAGCTAAGGAGAATGGTCTTACTGTTATCAGTATTCTCTGGCTGATAAGTGAATTGTACTTGTAGCATGTACAAATACAGATCACTTGCCAGAATTTAGATGTAGCTAGTTAATTATATTCTAACATAACAACTTAAACCCCACAAATTAATTAAAAATAGTAAACCCAGGGAAAAAAAACAGTTACACACTATGGATCTTAAAAAATTTAGTGAGAATTTCATAGGCGATCAAAATTGTCATGACATTGCACCACCATTCTTACGTCTTTCACTTGTCTAAAAAAAAATTAATCCATTATGGGCCAATAGGATGTACATTATTTGATGACATCAGCTTTACTTCACAACTCATTAGTAATCTCTAAGTTACAAATATACTTAAATTCAGATAAGCTCTAGGGAAATATGCAATGAACACATACAATTTAAAATTAATTCAAATCTACTATTATCTGAGAAAAAGGAATTTGTCATTATATACCAGCTAAGCAGATGTTTCTCATACTCTACGCTGAATGGATATTGCCAGTATGTATGATGTAGGTTAACATTCCATGGCAGCATAGAAATTTCCATACTTTTAAAATCTTAGAACCTTTTACATAAGTAAACAGTACATCTTCAGTTAACTACCTTGTTATGTGAGATAACAGATATTAAAAATACAATTTAAAAAATATTACTCAACTGCATTCTAACCTAGCAAATTTGACTACTTATAGCATCAAAATTTCAAAAATAAGATATAGATTTGCCCAAGATAATTTGTATCATGGTTAGTTAAGCTGAAGCATGCTCATATTTAAAAAGGTCTCTTTTGTGTGTTTTTTTTCTACTAGGAAATATGTTTCAAAATAATTAGAGTTAAATGTGAATCATATAAAGCCACCTATTTAGGCGCTAAGTGTCAGTCAGCTTAGTGCAACATGTTAGAAGTTCACAATTTACAGCTAAAACTGTACTATATTTTATCCACTCTGACAGTTTAGGACAAGTGTCACTGTTTGACTCAGGTTCGACAACAATGCTCTCGATCCCTTCCCCCTCCCACCCAGGTACGGAAGGAGAGAGAGAAGAAGAGAGAGACTTGGCTGGATTGAAAACTAAACTACACAGCTTTAACTAAACAGTAATGATATAAGAAAATATATACAATTATATACAAATATGTTCAGATATGTGTAAAAGCCTCTCCTGTCTCCCCACCCCCAGCAACTCCCACAGCACTCTCCTTAGCTGCGAACAGTCCTGAAAAATCCTGGAGCTGCTGGAGAAAAGTGGAGAGTTATGAGGGTCAGGAGAGCTCGAGCCTGGGGGCCGATGGTGAGGGATGGACGGAGTCCTCCCTGGATTCTGGCCATGGAAGGAAAAAAAGGGAAGAAGAAGAAGCAGGAAGGAAATTGTCTCCTGTGATCTCTGACCTTCCTCTGAGCTTACGTAGACATACGGAATATCTCTGGCCAATTTTGCTGTCTGTCTAATTCAGCCTCTGACAGTGGGGTCATAGATCTCCCCATAGTGTCTGATCTGGCAGAGTAAAGGTGCAACCTTGAAGACGCAGCAGTTAGAAAACATTCCACTCTTATCAGTCTTAGCTGGAATGCTCTGGTGCTAGTTAAAAGCTTACTGAAGGAAAAAATAAATCAGTAAAAGGAAAATTGGCTTAATCCTGGCTCAAACCAGGACAACAAGTAACATAACTTTGAGAGATTAAGCCTGCTCTGGAGTTCAAAAGAAAGGGAAGGAGACAGGAAAGAGTATACACTGATTGAAACAATGGCTTACTGGAGCTACTACAAGTGGTTCATGATGGGTCATCCTAAAATGAACCCTCTAAAGATTCTATGGGTCTTATTTCCTTTGGAAGTTTCAAATCTATTTAAATTTGTAAATGTGGTAGTGAACTGGCACAGATCTAATGAAATCAACGATGTTGTATCAACTTTTACTGACTTAAAAAAATGTACTATGGAACTTCAGTCATGATGTGTTCAGGTATTTTTACTGAATAGTTGAAGTAATTTATACATTTATGAAATGCAACTAGGCTTATTTTCACATTTTATAGTCCTTGGACAGGTTTTTCAGTTTAGATATTACTGCCATCCATTAAAAAAGGGAACACCTCCATGTCAGAACACAAGCCAAACAACTGCTATGAAGACAGGCTGACAGTTGGGGCTATTCAGCCTGGAGAAGAGAAGGCTTCAGGAAGAGCTAGTAGTGGCCTTCCAGTACCCAAAGGGGCTACAGAAAAGCTGGGGAGGGACTTTTCACCAGAGAGGGTAGTGATGGACAAGGGGTAATGGCTTTAAACTGGAAAAGGGTAGAGTTAGGTTAGACGTTAGAAAGGTAGCAAGGTGCTGGAAAAGTATGTGGAAGCTCCCTCCCTGGAGGTATTTAAGGCTAGGGTGGATGAGGCTTTGTGCAGCCTGGTCTAGTGTGAGGTGACCCTGCTTATAGCAGGGAGGTTGGAACTCAATGATCTTTAAGGTCCCTTCTAACCTTAACCGTTCTATCATTCTATGATAATGAAATAAATGCCATGTTGCAAATCAAACAAACACATCTTCGTATTTCCTCAACCCCATCTCTAGGCTTGGACCTTCTAAGGACTACATTGTAGGGGATCAGCAGACAAACTAGAGAGATATTTTCACCAGTATCTGCACGATGATGGAGATTTAACAGTTCCTTTTTTTTTTTTTTTTTTTTTTTTTTATACTGCACTGGTCATTTAAACAAATGAAATGAAGAAAAATGGAATTGAAGGTCTTCCTGCAGAAGCCTGCCCACTCTTGTCACTGTTCTGTGTTTCTTGATTTTGTGAGTCAAATGTTCTGCTTTCAACATTTTGAGAAACAACATTGGGAGATACTATGATTAAGAGAATCATTAAGAAAAAAATAAACAGACTTCATTTAACTTGTTAAAACTCAAAGATACTTAACTGATATTAAGTGACTAAAGATTTTTAATTAAGGGACTTTCTGAAATGCACCGCTGTTAACATGTTTCCTTACAAGAAAATACGAAATCATACCTGCTTTGTTTATAATTTCTTAAAATATTAGTCCACTACCTCTGGAGTAGAGGTAGTTAAATTCCTTTGTACATATCAAGTAAACTTTTCTCGATCAAAGCAGTTCTTACCTGGCTATGTTCCTTCCTAGCTCCAGGGCTAAACCAGTGGCTGTGGGAGAAAAAGAAAAGACAGATTTAACAATATAACTAACAAAGCACATGCTGTCATATGACCAGTCTGTGCGTGCTTTTGGGTATTTTATTGTCTGCCAGGAAAATACAGCCTTTGGCTATGCTTTATTTTAATGGGATATTTTTATTGAACTCTCCAACTCTGTAACAGTTTTGAAAGAACACACCACAAATTTCACTTCCTAGTACGTACTGGTTTTATAGGTAATTCTGTTTTGTCAAACAAGCTAGAATATATAAATGATAGCTTTTTAATATCCTATAATGCATGTGCTAGAAATAATTTAATAGTTAGTACTGAAGTGTTATTTATTAATGATAATAGCTGAAAAGATTTTTAAGTACTGTGAACTACCTGGTAGTTGCTGACGCATTCTTTCACAAACTAAGGTCTGAATTTGAATCTACAGTGAAATTCAATGTCTGTACATTCAGTGGCTTCATATCTCTATACAGTTGCACAATTTTGACAATCAGTGGCCTTATTTCATAGAGGTGAAAATTTGGACTAAGATGTTGACGTGCAGGGACAAGACCTCACAAAGTGAGTTTTCCCTCAGCAGCAGTAGAAGCATATTAATACTAGTTCACATACACACCGTGATCACAAAGAACTGGATTAACACATGTAGCTGTAGTAAGCATTATACAAATACAAGGCAAATGTTGACACTTGGAAAATGAAAAGAAGGAAAAAACAATTTAAACAAGGGGCATCTGAAGTAACATATATAGTACCTAAATATTATCCATGTAAGCAAGCAATAGACTTTGGGCAAAGGAAAAAATAATTCTATGCATCACAATATTGCACAAATGACCATCCCATTATCTGCTCTCATGCTTGCAAGTTCCTTTAGAATTGTAACCAAAGCTTATAGGCTTAACCTAGTCACACTTTTTCTGAAGTAGTTAAATTCAATACAGTTTACTCTCATTTTTTTCCTCACAGGAGGTACATAATGACAATAAAATTTTTACTTTAATTTAATATACTGAGAAATAGCAGATTTCATTGTATTGTTTGGTCTAAATATTTTTATTTTTTTTTTAAAGTCACAAATATGAAAGTTTTTTGGCACTCATTTTTTGTGAGTTTGCTGATGAGCAGTCAAACCTCTCATTCTTGTATACAAGACTGGCTGTCACCAAAACTGCTGACTCGTTTTCTACTTTGAAGGTAATTAAGGAAAAGAAGTTGAAAATTAAAAAAGAATGACAGCAATACAGTTAGAAGTATACCTTGAGATAAAATTCAGTATGCATTTATGCATTTTGGACATGAAACACTTATCAACTGCAATGAACAGTTCAATGTGATGAAAACAGGGAGATATGATGCACATGTAACTTTGATATTGGCAATGGATGAGAAGAAAAACCACCACATTTGCAAGAGACCCAACGAATAAGGTCGCTAACATCCAAAAGCTGACAAAGATAAGAAATATAATGGGTTAGATTCAAATTCCTCTTTAAAATGTCTTGTCTCTCAGCAAACACTCAAGGAGAAGCAGCAAACTAGGGTATCCTTCTCCAAATAAACTCTGCTGGTTTGTGGAAATTCAGTGGATTATAAAATAAAATAATTATTAAAACATAATTCTATTGAAAAAATAGAAGATTTAGACATCAAAACCCCTTAATAAAGAATAAGACTTCATATAACTAGAAAGTGATATTCACATCATACTGATTTTTATTCTTTTGTCCTTTTACTTAATTACAGTATTGTTTGCTTGTTTGTTTCAATAAAATAAGCAAAAGTAAACCCCATAAAATACCACTTGAATTACTTTAGGGCAGACAGAACTTAGGAAATCTTTTTAGTTAATACAAACATTAGCAAATTATGGGGTACAAAAGAAGTGGATAAGTAGCATAATGCAGTTGGTACTGAGGATCTGATGTTTGTAGTATTTGAAACTTTGGCAAGCTGTGTTTTTAACTGTGGATGATGCATCTAGTAGCAGTTAGCATGTCTAAATGTTTCCCCAAATATATTACTTCCTAATCACACATGTCTATGATTTAGATTTCTGACTTGGAAAGCACAAGAAAATTTAATCTTCTTATTGTAACTATTCAAAACAAATAACCAAGAAATTGTGTTTTCAGCTGAACAGAATAAGAGTTTACAGTAATAGCACACTGGAGAAAGTAAACAAACTGAAGGACATATTTAGATGTCTCCAAGCAATTAATTCAATGTCTTCTAGCAGAATTCGGGTTATATTTCTCACATGATATATCATGTTTAAGAACTGATGCTTGTTGATTTTCATATATTCATGCTTGGAATTTATTAATTTCCTTATGGAGAAAAACAAAGCAGGTCTTTTAAAAGTACCCATATTTGGTATCTAGCCTTAAAAAATGTTGCATTTTAGGTACTCAGCAAGTTAATTAAAACACATTTACAAAGCTGTGAACTTAATGTTTCACTACAAAAAATAAAATTAATTACAAAAGATTTTAAATACTATTACCAAATAAAGATCATTATATAACTGAGCTGAGGCTCTCATCACTTGTTTAGTTCAGTATTTAGTTCTGTATTATGTGTCTTTGGGACAGAGGTACTACTGTAACACAAACAATAATATGCAGTTATAACTCCCATCACTGATACTCACTCATGATGAAGAGAATCCTGGGACAAATGAACTGTTTTCCTGCTGCCACCTGGTCCTGGAGTTATCTAATGAAAAAGAATAGGAAAAAGTAGTCTTTTAATAATGGGGCAACATTGTTGTCCATACATGCAGTGACTAACTATTAAGAAAACCTGCCACAAATACCAAATAGGGACAGCACACTAGATGTAGTAAATGCATTTAGCAGTATCTGCAATTTTTAAGCAAAATGAGTGCATAAGTTCTCGACAAGATTTACCAAAATCCCTTATATAGATTTTTGATTGGATGTCAGACAACATGTCCGGCAAATGTCAGACAACACACATTTGTAGATGTAAGGGGTCTAAGTTAGTTTTGAGACATCCATGAAGCACTTTATCTCCAAGAAAAGAAAGCTAGCTGTTTTGAAAATCATAATCAACATACTATCCTCATTTACAGATAATACAGCATTAAATTAATTCTTTAAAGAACTCCCGATCTTTGTATCCCAACAAAAAGCTTTTGAAATTCAAGTTGATGTGGGATAGAGAGCAAAGATAAAATAATTTTTACCATACTGTACTGTAGACCTTGTCTAATGCTTTACATATACTTGAAACAAAAAAATACACAATATGCTCAATTTAAGAATTATCTTAAGAATGCATTATAGCACACACAGACTTTTGCATATTATGAAATACTGGTATTGCTGAAGAATGTATTCAAACAGCTCTATTTTTATATTTGAAATCTGTTTGTTTGTCTATACATGTAGATAAGTAAAAGCAGAAGAATGAGAGACCACCCAATAATGCTAATGAAAAAACAGAGAAGGAAAATAATTCCTGTTGGAAAGAATGCAGGAACAAATTTTCATTGCCTTGCAGATAGTTCCGTAGTCAATAGATGACCACAGGTAGCAATGAAATCAGGTATTCTGCCAGTTTTGAAAAGAAATGACAAAAACTCAATGGTACTAGATTTATAGGGCTCAGACTTGTCAAAAATACTAAAGCAGGAGATTCACAGACAAAAGCAGCCTACTCTTCATTAACAGAACAATGTGCTGAACTTTTTAAGAAAATATCTCTATTCATCTGGTGTCATGATGCAGAAAAGCCAAGGCAGTTGGAGCTCCAAGCCTGGAAAACACCTCCTGAATAATCTGAAAGCTCTATGCAGTTAAGAGTATTTGACCAAAATCTCTTTTTTTGACCTGAAGAAAAGTATCACTTGGAGCTGAGAAACCCTACATTGTTGTCACTTTTGTGGCTGATGATGATTGAAAAGAATCGTCAATACCTTAAGGCAGAAAAATACATAAAAACCTAGTAAGGGATACAAAGAAACATACAAATCCCTAGTACAAGAAATCACGGCAGATAGATGGGCAAAGAGCACATACTACTTTACCCACATTTGGAATTTACTGTTTTAGTAGCCTTACTGAGGCCTTATCTAGCCACATGGTAATAATAACACTGATCAATTGTTACATTTGTAATATCATAGTTTGCCTAATAACAACAGCAAGAAATGTCAGTTCACAAATTCAGACCTTGAAATGTGAGCAACTATTTTAATATACAATTTCCAAATGGTAAGATTAATAACTGAACTGTTACTTTTAACACTATAGGTAAGCATGTAGCTCAGCTCTTGAGAGTTACATCCTGCATTCATGTCAAAATGAGGTTTTCATGCTAGTCCAGCGGGTATCCCTGGAATACAGTAATCCATTTTCTACACTGTGGCTATAAGAAAAGCCGACTGTGCCTATGTCATGCTTTGTTAGAGGTTCATGATCACATTATCTCATGGTGGACCTGACACTTTTATTCAGTTTACAGTATGTTCTGTGTACAGGCAACTTATTTCCTTTGCCAGGGCTGCTGACAACCTTTTCCACACTATATTAATCTTGTTTACAGACTTTATCTTGGTACAAATATCAGAAAACCAAACTTTTTATCTCAGGGAGAAAATAAACAACATGTTGACAGAAGCAAAAGCTATTTTCTGGACTAAAATTGGTTGTTTACCTGCAGCCATATTTATGGAAACAAGTTTAAATTTCCAGCTTACTCGAAATACATAATCTGAAATTTTTAAGCATGGAAATTTCAAGAAAAATCACTTGATAAATTGCCTGTTTCAAAATACTATATAAATCTCAGAAGCATGTTTTTCTACTAATTTATAGGAGAATATGAACTTGCTTGCAATAGTTACAACTGATGACAAACTACACTACCCAGGTTTCTCTTGCACACCCCAGATAACTTCAGTTACCAAGCAGCCACAGAATATTTATAAAACTAAATGCATGATGCATATGTATATATAATTGCATAAAAATGAATGTGATTCTGGTCAGTCACAATATGTTAATGCAAATGAATTCCTATTTGCAAAATTCATTTAGGGTGTAAAAAGCCATAACAAAACCTACTGCCCATTTTCATTTGCTACCTCTCTATTAGAAAAATCTACTCCAAATAGCTACCAAATTTGCACAGAATAGAGATTCAGCTGCTCCAGAAACTGGGAGCAGATTGCAAAGATAGATACTGAAATCAAAACAAATACCCTCTCAACTGTGTTGATTCTATATTCATGCATTATATAGAATTATTTTAGGTAATGAAAATTAGGTGCACAAGAAGACATCAAGGGGTAAAGTAAGTACTAGTTTTCCACTGGGTAACTCAGAACAAACAGCATGTATCCTAGTGTGTATGCCTAGTGTGTATGACTGCACATGTATATCACGGAATCAGAATTGCTGTGATGGTAGTGTTTAGCAGAGTGACAGATAAGGCCTGTTTTAAAGTTTGAGTTCATTCAACACTTCTTGATAATAGTAAATTCTTACATACTATTAAACATCCTCCTTATATAGAAGAGTGTTAGTTTTTAACAATCGTGTGCTAAATTAGCTGTGAGTGCACAGTATCATTGAGTTTTTTGTTACAGACACCTGAGCCACAGGGAAGCAAAGTGCATTTTGAAAAGGCACATTTTTGTAACATCCACAAGTGCTGTAGGTTACTTTTGTCACACACTTTACAGCAAAAAAATGCAGCAGATTTTTTTCCTAATATACACATAGCAGGATTTTTTTCAAATCTTTTGATGGATAAACTTTTGGGGAAAAATGCCATGGCATGCTTTAATATACAACATGAACAGAATACTGGCTTCAAAAGATCCTTCCTGTGAAATATTAAATTGCCTAGGAAATACCCAAGAATCTCTTTCAAGCTTTTTAGCAGTATATTCAACAGTCTCTTTCTAGAAGTTGCATTACTCCAAAACTGAACACAATCACACTCTTACTGGATCTTAGGTAACTATAACTAATAGAGAAAGTGAAGTAGTGCTAACTATCTCCTCTAATTAATAACAGCACATTTTAAAAAAATTCCTAGATGTAGCAAATGACTAGAAATTAAGTCCTAGAGGATGAGGTAAAAAGCAGGCTTTGGGCATTGACCACCTCTCTAGGAAGTCTGTTCCACTGTTTGACCACGTCCTCAGTAAATAAATGCTTCATAATCAATGAATCACATTCTGCTTGCAAAATATATGCAAGTGACAAGGAAGAAAAAAAAACTCAAGAAAAATAGGTTAAAAAAGTGGGCTTTAATCCTACAGCAAACAGATATCCCTGCACATCTTTTACTGTTTTCTCTTATAAAAAAAAAAAAAAAGAGCTTCACACTCCAGATAAAATGAGAACCAGTAAGTTTCTTAAAGAATATGTCCCAGCTCCCCAGTCTCTCTAGTGATTTTACACGGTGTTAAAGAGTTTTCTCTACATTTCTTTTCACACAAGTGATCAAAATGCCTCTTTGTTCATCTACAGTTGTTGAATGATTAACAGATGCAAATGAAAAACTATGGCATAAGATTAAAAGAAAAGTCCACTATTGAATATAGCTCTTTAAGAGAAAGATGGAAATTGTGTATCTCATGTATAAAACAAAACAGGGAATGTCTTTGTAAATCTTTGCTATTACACAGTTTTTCTCTACTGTTTTTAAGATAAACCTGGAAATTAAATTAAATAATTGTAAACTTACGATGAAAAAGACTTTGGAAAAGAGACTGACCTAGGTTTAAGTTTTTTTCTTTGCTTGTTTTAAATGGTAATACTTGCAGAAAATAAAACCAACTCCCCGTTGAAAATAAATTTAAGATCCTCAGGACTGCATTAACACACAGCATCACTATTTCAAATTTTTATACTAGGGAAGGGAAAAATGCTCAGGGCAGCTGCCTGAATTGTATTAGATAGGGCAAAAAAAAATAATCAAAATTTTAATACTTCATTGCTCTGTAAATAGCTAGCATTAAACATATTTTATTTAACTGAAACATAATTTTTATTTGCACAAAGAACTGCTAAATAAATACTGCAGAAAAATGCTGTGTATAAAAAACTCCTTATAATATTTTAGCTGTCTGTTTAAGATACAAAACTTATTATAGGGTGAACTTTTATCTTCACTAAGTCAACAGGATTTTGACCTCAGTAGTGCTGGCACTGTATTCTTCTTAGTTAAGGATGATCTAAAATGCTGAAATAATGCTTTTACTTGTACAATTATGATCTATAAGTAAAGTAACCCACACAGTGATGTAGACACAGGAGGACAGAGCAGAACAGCGATTAGGATACTAGCCTTGACCTGAGAGATGCAGGTTCAATTCCTTGCCCTGCTGCAGTCTTGTTTTTTTGACCTTTGATAAGTTGTTTTGTGCAGCTCAGTTCCTCATTCGGGAAAAACAAGAAACACATACAAATATGACCTTTCTTCCTCTGCCCAAAGTAATCTAATAGTTTTTCATACTTCATTGAAGTAATGTAATATAATGACAGTAAAGATTGTACCAACAACAAAGGATGTCATCAAAGCGTTTGCTTTAAGACTGTTTGAAGTATACTATTGAAAGTGATTTTTATTCCTACTGCCACGGGACTTATTATAGGAAAGAGAGAAATGTCAATATTAAATACATTTACATATATAGGCAGAATTACTCAGAACTCTCTGCAGGTACAAGTCTTACTATGACAGTTCATGGCAGCATAAGCCTACTCAGAGTGGATTAAAAAAAAATATGCACACAACAAAACCCCTGTTTTCAAATCACTGCCCAGCTTCAGCAGCAAGCTATGAGTGGCCTCTACTGGCTGACCAAAGGCTACAAAAGTCACTAAGCTTTTGCTAATAAAAATAATATGCTCATCAGTGCCAAATAATTCCCTTACGCTGTGGCTAAAAATAAAAGGCAAACAAGACAAGTTATACAACAGACCATGGGGAGAAAAATACCTTTAACACTGGTGCTCCTAAGACTTGTCAAAATATACACTGTGAATATATATATGCAAAAGTTGATTTTTCAATAGCTGATAATGGCAGTCAGTAGGATATATCGTGCTAGCTGTCAAGGTGGAAACAAACATTAATTTCAAGTAGTTAATAATTTTTAATGTAAATTACATACTTTTTATGAAGACTGAATTACTTCCAATTATGATAGCAGTGGTTTGATTTAGATGCATGTTTACAAAAAACCTGTTGCATCATCTGAGAAGCTATGAAACCAGAGACTACGTAAGTATTCTTTTCATAAATGTGAAACAAATTTGGCCTTTTCCTAATTTATAAAATTAAAAATGGTAACATACAGAATAATACAAAGAAAAACTAAAGCATGAGAATGCATCTATTGCCACAAAGATGATCTACAATTTCTTCCAACACATAAAATACTGTATTTTTATTAAAAAAAGGAAGAACAAACAATAATTATTTTTCTTTAAAACACTAATTGTGACCAGCACAACTTGAACAGAATAAAAGCTGTCCAGAACATGACCAAAAATACTTAGATTATCATGCAGCACCTATGCTTAAATAATATAAACAAAAAACTAAGATAAAAATTGCACCAATAGCAAGAAAGTAGTATTTTTACTTTTCTATAGGAATATGTGCCCGATTTGCCTTTCTCCCACAATTTAGTTGCACCCTATCAAGAGGGATTACTGTCCAACCTAAGTGCCTACTGATGCCAAAAGCTGACTGCCTTCATAAGGAACCACATGGTGCTCACTCAACACTGTATGCTGTGGTATTTCTAGCTCCTGTTCCGAATCCTGCCCCATTTCAGAGTTCTACCTCATTTCAGAATTCAGGCTTATTATCTCCACTGCTCAAAATTGTTCACAGGGTTATCTAGCTGACATGTAAGATAACCCTCCATCTCAATAGACACCACTGGGATATGACATGCTGACCCACAGTAAGCCCTGATTATTAGCTTGAAACATATACCATGTAAAAGGAGCTTCTAGCCAAATAATTTGTTTTTAACTCTTTTTGTTTTACTTAAACATTGAAACTCATTTTAACATCCTAAGACACATTAATGTTAAATTTTGACTACTACCAGAACACAGATGAAAAATACTATGAGTTGAAAGCAGATTGCAAGTAATACCTTTCTATTTTCAAAAGAGAAAGGGATTTTAGTTAAAGAAGTTGTAATTGAATGAAAAACAAATGGCCAGCCACTGCAATTGAACAGAATGACCCGTTGCCTTCATTGCAATGAAGCCCATGTTCTTAACACATTGAAAATAGTCTTGTAGCAAACAGAAGTACAGTAAGATTCCCTTCTTTCTGTCCTATCTTTTCCGCACTACCACATTTCCAGTGGCTGGGAAAGCATTTAGGATTAGCAAACCCCAACACAGGCAAGCAGAACTGATGTACAAGGATAACTCTCAGCTGCAAAGTGGCTTCCTATTGAGAACCTACAGTTTGGCATGATTTTAAAGTCTTGAACCAGTCAAGTCTCATTTGCATGAAAACCTCATTTCCTTTTCTTTTTATAAGGGGCACCCAGTGAGATATATGAAAGCCCTGACAAAACAAAAATCAGATAGCATCCTAAGCTTCATTCAGGAGAATAAACAGGTGGGAATACTGGGCATAAGAAAATGCTGATAGCAGCATACCTAGGAATTTCCCACACAAAGAAAATAATTCAGGTATTAGAAAATTTTTGTTTCCAAGATTACACTGGTAAGATTTCAAATAAAATACCTTTCAAATTTTATACAGTTCAATCAATAACAGACCCAATGAAATTTAGACATTGGACTGCTAAAATAAATGCATGACATTTTGCCCTTTAGGGCAAGTAACAGTTAAATAATCAGTGCCCACCAAACAATTTTTCTTCATTTCAATGGGATTTCCCACCAGAAAGGCTCACACCACTGTAAAACAGCAGGAAAAAGGTTTTAGGAGAGTTTCAGGTACAGACTTGGCCAGTTTCACTGTTGACAGTGTTGTATGTGGATGACAATTATTTTGAGCTTGCCTGTACATATGTTTTACCCTGCAAGCTTTCATGACTGGTAGATTTTATAAATCCTTCTGTGTTTGCTACTTTCTCTGGCATCTGAATTTCTAATGTATAACTATAACCATTGCATCAAGATGCAAATGCCAACTTTTTATTGAGCATTTTTAAGGTCAAGTTACATTCAAGGCTTAAGATACCTTTTTATTTTTCTCCCTAAGCAAAATCATATAGAAATAAAATATGGTTTAAAATATATTACAATAAGTATTATTTTTCTTAGGAAGACATTCTCAAGCTTTCCATCACCTTGCCTTCAAAGTAGCAAAAGTAAATAATTAATGACTTCTATTATAGAAGAAATGGAAACAAGTAAATTCGAATAGGTGAAAAATAATCAAAAGTGGGAATTCCACTCATACATTTTAAAAGAGGCTGTCAAGCTTGTTAGGCTTAATCGTAGTCTCACACTGGGATACAAACACTGAGATAAGGTAGCATTGCAATACTTAATTTCTAACACAATGTAGCTATCAAAGGTGTATCCTACCAAAAGCTCACAAATGGATTGTGCGAAGTCACCATTAACTTTGATTTGAAGGCTAAACTATGTCATCTTATTCTAAAATTCCACCTTATCAGTAAGAGCACTCCAAGGTTCTCTTTGTATGATATGAGCCCTATGTAATGGAAAACATCACAGTATGGTCTTAAGAGAAAGCCTATAGTTCCTTACAGTAACTTAAACTTATAATAAATTACAATGATAGCTATCCCAAAATGCTAATTAATTAAGGAAGATGAAGACTGTGCTCTAGTAACAGAACACTTGTATCTGCTATCCACTCGTCTAGCAAGATGAAATATCACTGCTACATTTTGTCCTACTTTTTTCATGGCATTCAAGTTATACTTACTTACTGAACACACTAGTTGCCATTCCAGTTGACTGTGGTACAATCCTGCAATTTACAAAGTGAATTTTCAAGTTTGCTTTTCATTTGCTGCCAATGCGTATCTGTGATGCTTGCTAACTAAATGCAAATTTCAGGATCAGTAACTTTAATTTATCTACAGAAGTAATGAAGTAATGAAGAAGTAATGTTGGCTATTCTATTTCCTACCAAATACCTCAAGATTTTACACAGTATCAGAACGGGGGCTGAATTAGAGGGCACTCAGCATGTTATTAAGTCTGGTTTGGTTTGCAGGCAGGTTTAACACTAGAAAGCGTGGTAGCCTCTCCCAAATGTTGTTAAGATCTGTTGCTCAGATTTCTCCTAGAAAATAAGAAGTTTCTGGTCAAGAGAAAGCTCAATTATTTAGTTATTAACGGGACCCCAGCAGGATAAATGTTGCATTCCACAAAGCTAACTGGAAACTGAGTTGAAGAAGAATTGCAGCAAATAAACAGCTCAAGTAATGGAAAATCAAAAGATAAAAAGGCACACCTGTAACTTTGGCTGATTTTTTAAGGATTTTGCATTTAATGGCAGAATTTAAGAAATTGTGTATATTAGCAGAAAGTGCTGTCACACCCCCTATAGCACTGAATTGTGCAGATGGCCAAGAAGAAAAAAATGTATGGAAATAGATGTTTGAATTTGGCATTATGACCCACAGATATTTAAGCACAATAAAACAATGTACATTTTGAGTTTTTTTTTACTATTCCTAAAATAAATAGATAGTGATACATTAATTAGGACTAATATTGTTGGCAAGAGATAGATGTTCACTGAAGAAATACCATAAATGCCATGAAATATTTGGGAACATTTCCAAGTACTTCCTGGATACAACTGAACGCTGAGGAAAGAAATCAATTGAACAAGGAAAACTTACAGAAAATTCAGGAAAGTTACAGAAGCAGTTCATATTCAAAAGGTAAAATTCAGCTTACTATTAAATCAGAGGTAATTTGTCCAATACTGGATTAAAGGAAGATACTTATTGAGGGAATGCATGTTCTTTGAGGTGTGGGGGGTAAATGGTACCAGTTACATGGTTCAAACAATATGAAGTGTCCTGAACCTTGAAAATTTCATTTTTGCGTAACTTGGTACACGAAGAAGTTATCTGTATGGGCTGATTTTTGTTTCCTTTCTTTTAATTCATTTACAGTGAAAGCCCATCAGCTCCAGAAGTTTTTTTATCAACCTGCTTAAGACAGATTTTGTGGCTAAAATTAACAAGAGTATATTTGCATTTGAACCTTAGCTTAAAGTTTCTGATGCTATTTCTTATAATTTTTTTATGATCAACCATCCTAGCACCATTTCACCCTGATAAACAACCCATTCCTCTTTCCTATTGTAGACTTTTCCATGCCCTTTACATTCATCTTTAGATAAGATTTTGGTTTGCCATGCGCAAAAGCATTTCTAGTGAAAGGCAACATAAGTAAACAGCACTACACAGAGCTCTGGATTGATTCAAGAATAAAGTAGAATGTATTTTTTTAAATCTAAATGTTTGTGCAACTTCTGACATTTAAAAATATTTCAGAGAACACTATCTCCAAGGTTTAGTTTTAGAAGTCAAATAGCAAATACAGGAACAGACAATAGCAGGGGAAAAATCCCTTTTACCTGAAAACAGAGATATGACATGCTTCCAGATCATCCCTAGGCAATTGGGGTATGTTTAATTACTGACAACACAAGGCTTCACATTTCGAAATTTACAAGACTTGGGTAAGGGAGAAAAAAGATAAGAGGACTATTTTGACACTGTAGGTATATCTGTATTAAGAGAGTTTTCCAAAGTACATTATGATTGAAAATTACTATGGCTTAAATAAAGGAGCTTACTTGGAAAATCCAAACATTCAGTGTCAGTTCTCCTTCCACCTGATGTTAGAGTCAACCAATCAATGCCTTCATGCCAAAAGAACAGATACAATATCTTTTCTGTATGAATAAAATTTTCTTCCCAATATGCTTTAGGATTATTATCTACAGAGAAGTAATGCTCTATTTTTGCATCTGCACATAAGGCTTTTGGTTTCTATTGAAAGATACTTATTTTTTAAACCACGTACAATGCTGTGAGGGATCTATAGCAGGGTTTCAAAATTATTATGGATGAAACTAAGTAAAATAATATAAATATGGGAGCTCAGTAAAGAAATTAAGACTTAGGGTTGGTGTTAGTTCACCACCATGAGTTCTGTAAAAGCAGTTCCTAAAAGTTTAAGTTTTCATGGTTCCTCAGGAGTCCTTGATAAGTAAATGACAAACAACTTCGTAGCTGAAAAATCTTACCCCTCATATAATCTTTCTTCCTAGTTTGGAATACATTTCTTTACATAGCAAAAACATAAATCTGCAGACAATGCTGCAGATAACAAAATGTGTGGTAGGCTAGAAAGACCTAGCAAAACTAAACAAAACCCCCACTATTTTCCCCAAAGCTGCAGCCGTTCATCTTAACAGACCCCTTAGGTTCTCATTAGATGCCTAAAAAGGGAATAAACTCCAGAGATGAAACAGCTGTTTTAAACATTCGCTGACTCCAGAACCCATAAAACCTTAGGGTGATTAGGACAGGATGTACCAACCACCTTTTGCATACATTAAAACTGTCCTCATCTTTTACTGAATTATCGATCACATTCAGCTCGCAGAAGTGAACAGATAGAGCTCAAGGCACGAAGCTTTACATGTGCCACAAGGTAGCAGAACAGTAGGAGGGGCAATCTTCAACATGATTGAAAACAGAAAGCCCTAGAAACAGTGAACAGCAATGTAATTTTTACTTAATGTATGATATACACATCTTAAAATCTGGATTTCTCCTAATATATATATGTATAAAAAAGCAGCATTCCCACTAAGAGCATTCAATTTCTCAGCCATATGACTCAGAGACGTAAATAAACACGTCTCCATTGAACAGTAAACTCCCAGATCAAACTTTTATTTTATTTTAATTGAGTAAGTTGGGAATATAGTCATGACATCAACACATTCTGAAAATACCAAAGTTTCAAGCAAAGGATTTTCTGATTAAATTATTCAGTGTAATAGATACTTTCTTTATCAGGCAACTAAAATAAAATAAAGCATTTAGAAACGTACTGGGTATATCATCACTGCAGCTCTTCTGTGTTTACCAAGCTAAGAGTAAGAATGCATGCATGTTAATATGAAATGTCTTGTTTTACATACAGCTTTATGCATTGTGGTGCACTATTTGTAGACCTGCAATTACTACACAATGAACAGATAAGGACTTGCATTTTATCTTAATTTAATTACCTCATATTCATACAAAAGATAACATTTATTTCAAATCAGAGTGGAAATGTTTTTAAGTAGTCAGTTGCATCTTACATGTTGACAGCATAAGCCCAAGAAATTTCCAATTCTGACATTTTAAAGTGTAAGTTGCACTTACTTGACAAAACTTCCACCTTTAGCACCTCACAAGAAAGTGAATGCTATTAGAAAGACTGTATGGATACATTACTTCCAGTTCTGTTAGTTCAAATTTCTTTTACTTTTATTTACTTTTCTAAAGGGACAAGCTTTTCAGCTGGTAAAAGTATGCACATTAAATGAGCTACAATTAATTCACTGATAAAGCTACCATCCTTGTACTAGCTGAAGAGCCAGTTCTAAAATGTACACTCAAATATTTATGCTTCCAGGACAGTAAACTTTAAATAGATTTGAAAAAAGGAAATGTTAAAATCCAGAATACCTCATGTCTTCTCTATATTGCTAGACTGTAACATTTGTGTTTAACAACTATCTATCTCATGGTGAGAAAAGCCTCAATGGCGTCTATTTTCGAAGTAGTTACATATATTTAAACTATAAATATCTTTTGGCTTTTCAGCACAAACAGACTGTTAGATATTCGAAAACGGCAGGTGCCACATTGTTCCCTGGGTGCAACACAATGGCAGGTCAAACTTTTGTTCCTCTTGTCCTACAAACAATTTTCAAGCCCACGCTCAATAAATAAATTTGGTCTCAGCACTCCCAATCAGGGCTGCACAATCCCCTCAGTAGCAGACCTATGATAAATGGACTTATTTTCCCAAATCAAACACTTGAATTTAAATTCAGATGAGTTAATGCAAAGGTCAACATTGTAATCAGTTCTTTTGATCTTTATAGAATTTCTAGAGTAATACATAATAAATCTGAAACAAGGCAATTTGCAGCTCTGTATGTGTGGCTGGTAATAAAAATCTTAACGATTAGAGCCTTTATGTACTTAGGGAACGTTTTATAGTAATAGCTATAGTGAGAGCCTCAATGCATGGGGAATGATGGCAATAGATAACACTGAAAGACATGATTGCTTGATTCTTTATATAGTTTATACAGTATGTATAGATTATACATTTTAAATTAAAGTACAATGTTTCTGAAGAGCCTCCCAATGTTTTCCTAATACTCTATTTTGGATTTGTATACTCTACATAATATGGCCTTGATAAAAACTTGTGGATTTAACAAACATCTCAAATATTGAGAATGTTATTGTTTCTTATACTACTATGTTACTTCAGGTAGCCATCAACAAAGGAAGAAATTAAAATCTTTGTGCACAAAGCACGTACATATGTCTTGGTGTCTTTTTTAAAAAGGAAAATTCCTTTTTCTGAAAGCATGTATTTAGAAGTAACGTGTATCACTTAAAAACAAAAACATGATTATTGAACAAAAGGCACTCCTTTGTCTTAGAAGTAGACTAAAAAGTCAGCCATGATACGAGGAAATTCTTAAGATCAAAAGGTTAAAAGCTGTTTGTTTTTTTCTTTAACAATCACTATGTTTTCTTGATAATAATCAGTAACTACCCAATCACTAAAAGCTTCCTTTTCCAATATTCACAAAATAAGATATTCAAGAACAGACAATGTGTCAGAGAACACCTTCCAAAAACATACAGTAATGTAGTTGAGTGAAGACAGACTGCAGTTTAAAACTGCAGAAAGAATACTTTCTGAGGAAAACTAAGATGAAGCAACTGTCAGCAATGACTGCAGAGGAAGGCCCAAGAGTTCATTCATGAAAATAGCCTCTGAGGATCCTGCTATCAGGGCAGATCAGTTATCTGCATCTATTAAGTGAAGCTGAGAAGTAACAAATTTTGATTACTTTCCCTATTCAAAAGTCTCCAATTCTCACTAAAACACATACACATTCCTTTGGCAAAAACAAAACATCTCACTCCAAATTCACTTAGGTGTTAACTATACAAGCTAAGTAAAACCACCATCACACAGAAGCATTACTGACATTAAGTGGTGTTTGTGAGAAGTAAAGCTTATTGCTTGGTTTTGATGCAAGACATCATCTCTTCTGTAATAAATGGAGTAGGTGACAGTGATCCTCTTGGCATGCTTGGAAGAATGTCTTAAATCTCATAAAGTGAGATAACACAACTGTTTTAAGGTGAATACACTTACTGCATCATATAGGGGTTGTGAAGTACATCTAAGCCTAAAGATTCTCTAAAGAATCTGACTTGATACTGCATGACAGGTCTATTAAAAGTAATCATTAGTCAAAAATCAATACACCACCATATATATAATGGATTAAAATCACAGCTGATCATCTTCAGCAATAATTATATCTAAGGAACCTTCTTCCAATAGACTTATTCCTAGTGGCACTCTACAGGAGTCTTGATAAAGATATTGAACAGCAATAAGCTAAGAGTGCAAAATTGGAAAAAACCACCATCAGCAAGACACAGGAGCTAGCATGCAGGCTATGTCAAAGTTGCTATTATGGCAAGTATAGAAAAATCAGTTTTCACAGCTTTCACACTGTTGTTTTGAAAGACGCTGCTGGTTTTTGGTGATCCTGAATTATTTTGTTAAATTTTCATCTCACCTCTTCAGAAAATAGTAGTTTATTAAAACTTTGTTCAAGGAGATGGACTGACATTTGTAAAACTGTCATGAAGGGGGCTTTCCCCAGCTTTTCACTGTTATTTCTTATAGAAAAGCAGAGGAACCCGCTTGCTATGAAACAACTGATAATCTCATGAGGAGGACACCTTCTGTGAACAAACTCATTGAGCATTGGTGGTAGTATTTTGGTCTCTCGTATCTCAACTCATGCACTACTGGCTCAGTGTGAAGAAGACAGAGGGAAAACATGACATAATGGGCTTCAAAGACAGAGTTACTAAAAAAAAAACCCCACATAAATTTTCATCTATGCTTATTAGAATAATAAACTCAAGATTGCAAGAACGTAAGAGTTAAAGACAACAGCTTTCCTAGAATAACCATGGACCACTGGAGCAAAATGCACAGGGAGCGCCAAGGATGGAAATCCTTCAGCTCAAGAGAAAAACACCCAAGAACTGACTCTCTAGTTTTGAAATAGAATGTAAATGACAATACAAGCTAGTAACTGTGACTGAAGATCACATCATCACATTGGAGGAGCTGTTTTTTGGTATTAGGGTAACAGTGTGAATGCATTCTTATTAGGAGTATTTGAAGAAACCAAAGACATCAAGATGAAATTGTAATCTCAGTACCTTGAACACAGAGCTAAATGGCACAAGAAAAGGAGGAAGTTCCACATATAAATCCCCTCAAAACAAGGTGTGACTCTAAACCACAAAAGAAAAGCATCTGAAGTTTGGAAAAAATTGGCAAAGAGAAGGCAGTGAAAGGATGATACTGCAGAGACATTCAGCTAAGAAAACAATCTTTGTAACCACACTCTAAATGGATATAAAAAGGCAAGAATTATTTTGTCAAGGCTGGACAAGAAACTGTAACTGAAAATAAAGAAAGATGGGAGGCCAAGCAAAATATTAAAACTGTGAAGAAAGACAGAAAAAGAAAGGCTGATTCTTAGCAAGACAGCCAAATAACATGATTTAGAAATAAAGTTAAGTCAAAGCTGACACATACTATTGACTGATATGACAAAGGCTGACAGCATTCTCCAGTGATTAAACAAGGGAGTGCCATATATATAAAATATATATATAAAATAATAAAAATAATGATAGCCCAGACAGGTTACTGAAATATTAGAGCTGTAAGGTGACGGACTGTGTGAGGTGGGAATAAAGACTAGCTACGGATAAGGTCTTGTTATAAAACCAGGTTTTATATGTGCTTTGCTATTATAACTAAAGCCAGATACTGTATACTAAATTCTACTCTTCCATCTGTTATTATGTCCCTATCCTGTCTTCAGCTATATCAACATGAATTTTGTTATTTCTGTTCAAACCAAACCCACCATAATAGCATGCCATTATTTTAATATTAAATATACCTCTTTTAAAAAATCTGTTTGTAGAATGTTAGCTACATATTTGTGTTCAGCTGGCAGATTAAAGCCTCCACCCAATATGCAACTATAATTTAGTAATTAAACAGTTTGTTAGTTTAATTAGTGCAAAATATATAACTTGCTAAATAAGAAATATAATTAAGATACACAACTATGCAATTATTATGTGTAATTACATAGGCTTTCAAAAACCTTTGCTTGACATGATGAAAGACCGTTTTAAGAGATTCTAGAGTCTTTCACAATTTATCTTGTGGATTACATCCAACCAACCAGATCGCAAATGTAAATGATGAAATGGTTTTCCTTCAGAATAAACTGTCTGCAAATGTAAAGAGAAATGAGAGTAGCCATGTAATTAAAAGTATCAGTAATGATACCTGAGTTAAGAGTCTAAGCTTTATAATGACACTTGTCTAGATTTTCTAGATAGTTCCTGGTGTAGAGATGATCACTTCATAAAAGGTGCTTTTTCTCTACCGTATTAAAGAAAAAATAAGTTAAGCTGCAATGCATCTGTACAAAATGGACCAAATGAGGTACTATCATGACTTCTTCCACCTATTCTTTGGTTAGAATTATGTTTTTTTAAGCATAAGCACTACTAAAACAAAACAAACAAAGTAGGAGTAAATCAGTTTTAAGATCCTCGGACTGGCATGATGGTTATCAAAACCCTGAGCAAATTTTTTATGGTATGAAGATCAAGAAGAAAACAGCTGAAAAAAAAAAGGAAAGAACTGTTGCAAGTAAAAAATTTGAGTGTCTAAGGTACTGAATTAAAAAATGTATCTTGTACCAGTGAAAACAGACTAAACAGACTCCTGTAAGAAACTGTTCTAACATAATTCCTGTTAAACAATAGATACCTATGAACAAAACTATGAATTCATATGGTTCTCTTGCTGTGTAAAAAAAGCAGGGATCTGCAGTTGTAGAAGAGAGAAAAACACTAAAGTACAAGTGATAAACACATCAGTGTAACAATGAGTATGGGGCTGATTTTGAGAATATGGACACTTTACACACAGGTTTTCAGAGTTCATCACTGCAGTACCTCGCTTACATCATATAACAAGAAAACTTCACCACAAACTAATTAATAAACAGAACTACAGTTCAGGTTTCTCTTACCAAAGTAATTATAGAATATTAGTGGAACTTCTTCTGTTCATGTTTTTTTTTTCTGTTGCTTGGCTGATTGGTTTTTTTTAAAAGAAAACCTAGGCAGATAACCCTGAACCTTCTTTGGTTTCGTTCTCAAGAGTACTAGCTATAAGAAAGCTTGGAACTCCTTTAAAGTTATTAATCCAGATGACTCTTCTACGTCAAACTAGGTTTGAAGTGTGCTCAAACTATATTTGGAAAAGAACTACCGAGTTTCTTCTTGTCACAGTGTCACACCTCCATGACTGTCATCGACTTCTGCAGCTACACAGTCACTTTCTAACTCTTGAATTACTGTGCAAAGCTGCAATATTTAAGAATTGGGTAAAGTATGAATAAGCAGTGCTATGTGTAGATTCACACATTATAAGAGACAGTAATTTGAGAAACCCCAGAAGTAACTCCCAGTAGAGGGGAAATCTAAGAGTTTGAGTACAGTATGCATTCTTGCTTTGCCTCATGCTCAAAAGCGCTACTTTCCATTTTGCTCAGGGATACATCATCAGGATAGAACAGTGCCTGCATGCAGCACTATAAGCTGGTCATCAGAGACTGTTGGGACAGATGCAAGATGTGGGTTAATGAGTTTTGGTGGCAGAGATAGGCACTGAATCTAGAGCTTGCACCTACCCTGTTCAGCAAGGAGTTATGCAAAGGTCAGATGATGCTTCTGCCGCCATCACTGGCTCTGTTTCCCAGGACGCCTATGCAGCTTTAGGTGCTCCTTCTCATGAGGAGGCTCTGAATCAATCAGCAATCCTGCCTCAAATGCCTAAGCTCTGAAAGGAATACCTGGCTTCAGTCATTTCTCTACATGTGCAAATTCTGTGCATTTCTGTGTATGACTTTTTTGGCCTGACGCTGACTTACACATGCACTGAGTATGGCACTGGGAAACAGAACAAATGATTTAAAACAAAATAAATATATATATTCTTCTTTAGCAACCAGAAGCCAGCAAAATGTTTACTCAAGTGGAGCTTGTAGGTGTTTAAATCTTTTGAGACTTGCTACCCTTTTAGTAAAAAACAAGTCAGTCAACAGAAAAGTAAAGTCTTTGGAGACATAATGCTGTTAAAACCATCCACATGCTTTGTTGTCTGAATCATACAATTAGGACTTAGTAGGTATAAAAAACAGACACCAAGAAGAAAAAAATTTAGAGAATGAAAAGAACTATCCTTCTTCAAATGTAACTGATTATTGCTCAGTGCTTCAATCTGTTTGGACACAGACTTTAAGAAACACAGGCAAATGGAGAAAGATTTTCTAACAATATTTTTAAGGTGATTATTACAGAAAATTAATAAATTCAAGTATTAATATTTATATCACTTCACAGTTCCCAATTAATGTCACAGAATTCTTAGTATCACCTGCATACCATTTGCTACATCAGTTCTTACAGGGAAGCAAAACAAAAGCACTTCAATTTTTTTTTTCTTGGTTCTTTCAATTTAGTTATATTCAGTGAGGTCTCCAAATTCTTCCCATTTTATTT
>NW_009952796.1:2650099-2671745 GCF_000747805.2 Chaetura pelagica
CTCTCACATTGAAACACCAACCTAATTCTATCAAAAAGAAATAGAAATAAAACATACACATTACAAACACAGTATTGTTTTTGCCACAAGGTATTGCTAATTGTCAGACCATCTTTTTTCTTCCTTCTTCTACTGTTCTAGGTATTTAAAATTATGAACCTCCCCAAGTCTAGCATTACTTTTACTTTCTATTTCTGTTTTGCCCAGGTCAATGAGAACCTGAAGTTTTGGGGTTTCATGATACTTATGCTCACCAGTGCCTAGTTTATTTGCTAAAAAAATTGCAATTTTAATTTATGATTTGCAGTTAGAATACACACAAGAAATATCTTACTACTGTTAAAAAGAAAAAAAAACCCACAGAACAACCCTGACACCATGCTAGACACACTGATTAATTCATCTTACACAAAACTAAATAGTACTCTAAAATACCTGCCTTGGGAGCTTGTGTATGAGGGTAACATCCATGTCCAACAGAGGATTTCAGCTGGACAATGATGAAAAGTCCATATGTTACAGTGCCATCATAAATTATGTTAGAACGTATGGTCAGGCCACAGAGGGGCTCCAAAAATAGGTTAGAAACAGCTCTCTGACTGAAAACAAATTGCCTAAATTCCAATATGAGAAAACAGTGCTCTTGACATATATTTTCATGTGGTTACCGCTGTTTCGAGTAAAGTCTATAGAGATAGAATACAATACGCTGCTACTTTAAATTTGGAGGTTGTTATTCCATCAAGACACTAAAATGCAGAGAAATCTGCGTGGGTCTGATGCCTCCAGGCTTGAAGATTTATTATGAAATAAAGAAAAAATGAATGATGGTATGTCAGTTGGCCTGGACATCAGCTATTGAACCTGCATTATGGAAGGAATGAAATCCCAAAAGACTTTTAATCATCATAGACATTAAAATGTTTGCAAAATAACTATTATCGCACAGCTGAGAGATGTATAAAATGTAACACATAAAATATAAATAAAAGAACATACAATCTAGAAGAGTATTCTCTTGTTGCACTTAATACTCTTAAAATGAAAAGAATGTCTGACTTGACATATCTATAATGCAACACTTCACAACTCTGAATCTTTTAAGGCCTGGATTAGGCTTTGTAAGAACCTGTCCTGAATGAAAAATAAGAGAGATTTACACAAGAATCTGCTGTTAAGGAGCTTGCAATCTAGATGCCACAAAATTCTAACCTCTAATAATAATCACCTTAATTTTAAAGTGATGGTATCTGATGGGATTTTTTTCTTGCAACTAAGTATCTTAAAACACAAGTGCAAAACAAATCTACCAAGTGCAATTATATTGACTTCATAAATTAATATTCAATAAACTCAATTGTCTTTTGTTGAAGAAGTGCTACACCTCTAAGGGGGCGAATCAATCTGGGATTCACTGATTAACATGTTATGTTGATTAATCCTATGATCTCATTGAAAAGTCTGAAGATCAAATGAATATTAGATAAGCTGCCATGTTACACTAAGCGGTATTCAATTTTCACATTTTATTTCTGGTGTATAACATTTTTTGGAATAATCCTTCATGCTTGCCTGATTAATGCATTTGAAAACTACACGTGATGTAAACCCAGCAGAGTTGTACTTCACTGAGAAAAGTATCAAGTTAAGATACATTAAGACAATTAGGATTTACAGTAATTACAAGAAACTTGCCAGGGGCTAAGCAACTCTGCGACTTGTAGCATTTATGATGTTCTTTCCTTTTCACCAAATTCTGGGTTCTATTTTTATATTTTCAGGTATTCTAAAGCACACTACCAGAAAAACAGAGACAAAATACTCAATTGTGCATTGTATTTCTAAATCTTTTTGCATTACCACATTGAAGTTTTCTGTAACTTGGCAATGACTGGTCTAACTTCAATTCTTGAGTCAAAAAAATAAAAAGATCTGTTAATGTAAAGATCACTTCTTAGAATCACCTTTGGCTAAGGTAAAACAGAAGCTTGAAATAAATGAAAAATTTAGTTATTTTAATTGCCATTGCTGTACCAAACAGCACAAAGCCATATTGTCCCACAGCATGAAGTGATCAGATATCTGCCCAAAATGATGGACAGCTTTGGCCCAGTGAACAGGCAAAAAAATCCCATTTACTCTCTGCCAGATGGGACCTACTGGACGCTTCAGCGCAAACAACTCATCCTTCTTCAGACCTTCTTGTCCGACTCTTGAGCTAGCTCCAGCTGATAATGATGGATATCAAGGCTATAGTAAAGTGGGTGACAACAGCAGCCTTGTTATAACTGCCAGTCTTTCAGTCTTGTCATTATTACACATTGAAGATTTATTTGAGTTTATTGTTGTGCACCGGGTCTAGCCATTTACAATTCATCACCTACTACAGAAGGTTCAAGATAGTGGCCACAGCTATAATTGCCACCTCCACCTGCTTCTGGAAATTATGAGGTCACCAGCTAGGGCAGCCCAACATCCACAGAGCTCTGCAATTTCCCACAAGCGCCTGCACGAAATACTATCCATGTTACTCCTGGTACATTTGGAACCATTATCTTAGATATTTTGGAATGCCAAAATTTTGTTCTCCACTTACAGTACACAAATGCTTCAGAGTGTCCCTGAAGTTGTTTAACAATGAAATAAAACTTTACACCTGCTTCAGAATTCAGTGACACAATGTCAGAACTTCTGTATTTGTAAACTAATATTTATTTTATGTCTCTATACAGAATTTATGCTATCTTAAGTACAGTGGGGGGGTATTTTTCAGACAGGCTTTCTTATGGCAACAAAACAACATGATGCACAATGTGCTAGTGTTGAAGTATGTAGCTTAAGAAAATAATTCCATGCAAAAATCATGTACTTTCACTGTGGGTTTTCTCACTGCACAAACATTTTTAAAATGGAAATTCAATATTCACTGCTGAAGTTTTCCTCAGTATTGATGAATATTCAAGTAGATAAACGCTGTCTTAAGAGAACATGGCTCTTCATCAGCTCCTTCATTTCCACTACTTACTGAAATATTTTCTCTTTTTATTATAATACACTCAGCACTCAATTTTTGTCATTATCAGAACAACTATCATTATCTAAAGTGAAAATCTCGTGAAGCATGGATCTAACTTCTATTAGCAATCAAGGATATATTAATAAGAAAACTTGCTAATTTCTCTTGTATCTACAATATTCTAAACCTCCTAAAAATCAATTAATGGAAAAAGAGCAATGCATGCGCTGTTCATTACAGGCAGCCTTCTAAGGCATGAAGAAACAACTCAAGGCTTGAGTCAAGTGGCCTGATGAAGGAAAAAAAAGAAAATTCTGTGCAGGCTTAAGGTGGTCTGAAGGTCATCAGTAAAGAGTGTTACCTAGGCCCTCACAGTGCGTAAACAGAGCAGAAATGCTTCTACCTAGAAAATATTCAAAAGATGTAGCTTTGGAAAAAAAAAATAAACAAAAAAAACAAGTCTGATCTGGTTAATGGTTGAATATGCTGCTTAAACCCAAAAAATAGTTAACTTTTTTTGTATTGCTAAATCAGCAATATCCCTTCAGTTCCTATGTTAGCTATACTGCATGAGGGAGAACTGTATTCTATTGTTGAAGAATTTAATAAGTATAAACTTACCATACACTCTCAGATTTATAGACCTATCACAAGAATATTGAGGTTATTAAAAAATAGTTTAGGATTCAAGTCAGTCATTAAAAAGGTATTTTCCAACAAAATCTCATACAGAAATGCAAACATACACCAAATGATTAAATTATTCAGAACCCAACATGACCGAGCATTATTAAAATATCACTGATGGATTTGCACATTTCACTTTCAGGTAACCCCTTTTATCCAGGAGAAGCTTTTTTTCTCCCTTCACCTGATATCAGACAAAGCAAGAGACAGAGAACTGTCTTGGAGTAATTTCTTTTTTTAAGTAGCATAATTTAATTTCCAAAAGCAGAACTATCAAATGAAGTAAAATGATTTAAAGTCTCAGTCATTTGGTTTCCAATAAAGAGGAGTTTCGTCCCCACATTACAAGATACAAATAGTCTGGAAAAGCATGTCAGTGAAGCATCTTTCAGGTTTCTCATCTCAATGCAAAGCTTTATTCTGTTATTAGTCAGTATAAAGCAAATCAGAAATCTCTCTTGAGACAGCCTTGCATCATTATTTCACTTGTTTAAAAGCCATGTCAGGGCTGGACTTCATCATGTCCAATGAAGTAAAACTACTGAAAAATATAAAAATACATATTTAAATTCAATAAAAGATCTGAGAATGAAAGTGTATATTTGCTTTAAATCCTTAATAAGTATTTAATGCAACAGAAATGGTCTGGTTTTCAAATTTAACAATTTAAATATGAATTTAAATATGAATAAAATATATTTAAATATTTAAATATTTAAGAAATCCCTGTGAAGAGTCTGAGTACTCTGAAACCTAAAACAGTCATTACAAGGGTATGAAACTTCCCAGATTCAACTTAAGTAAAAGTTGCAGCAAGGGGAAAATGTAGTCAATATACCAAGATGATTTCAGACTAGATTCTTTGTCACACACATTTACTTTACAGACAGTATTCCCAAAAAGTGTAAGAAGTTCACAGAGTTGTGAAATTTATTTATTTATTTATTCATCATTAGTGCCAGATTTTCAAAGTTTTCTTTCCCCAAGTATGTTCTTAAGGCTCTTCTCACATGCTGCTTCTGCAGCTCAGCACTTTAGGGCAGGAAAATGAAAATCCAGATTGCTCCTTTACATTAGCAGAATGCAAACCAAACTGTTCATATTTTAGATTTTGCAAATATAGCTAGAGTTAAAAAACTTGAGATCTTGGAAAGAGACAGCACAGCATCTATGGGTAAAACAAAAATAATTCAGCAGCACTTCCAGAAACCAACAGAAGAGTTTAAGAAAACTTTCTCAATTTGGAATTATAAACTGCCCTTTCATTGACAATGATCAAGAGGCATAAAAAACTGACTTGTACATGTGTTTCTGCTTTAAATAAAGGGATGGCAAGGAAATGGATGACAAGAACCTTAAATTAATTGATGCAGAAAAATATAAAGTGTTAATGGAAATGCAATGCTACAAATTACTAAAATAGCTTTAAAAAGTTTTTTAATGCCTTAATTTGACATGTGATAAAAATCATCACTTAAAAAAGATAACATTATTTGCAAATTGAGCAAGAGGACCTGATGATAGCCATATATAATCAGTTGTCACCTTGCAGCTCAATTAGCCCTCATGTAAAAATGAGGCATGTAAGGAGAAATGAGGTTTTGACATTATCTCTGCCAGCAAGATAATTACACAGCCTTCATTTAACAGTAGGGCAACACTACTGTAGCAACAAATTAACTCAGCTCCATTTGCAATTCATGGTGTGTTTTCTCATTTAATACCATTTGTCTTACCCCAAGTGAATGTTTCCATTAGTTTTCTCCAGCACACCGAAATACTCTTTGACTTCATACATTACATCACCAACTACTTTAGCTCCAGTAACTTTCAGAAAGCTGTATAAATTTGATTAAATTTTTCCCCTCCCCCTAGTTTTAACTAAACCATTCTTTCTTGGTTTACAGCCAAATAATAATACAGTAGGTGCTTTTGGATTTAATGAGTAAGGAACTAATTCCATTCCATATTAATTTTACTCCTGTAGTTGACACTAAAAGCCCCGATTTCCTTTGTTTTATGAAAAATACATGAATACACATGTATCTGTGATAAGTCCAAACGAAACTTCACCAGCACTGGTAACTAAATGATAAATATTGCTTAATGAAAGCATTATTGAATAGAACAATTTAGTACATAAAACTGACACCCAAAGAATTAAACCCATATTGTAATTAGTCTTTTGTTAATGTTCAGAAAATGTACACACAGTTTACTTTTTTTTAATGCATGCAGCTTCTTAAATGATACTCAGCACAGGACTGTGAGTCTGAACTAACTTCCTACAAACCTGGATGTACGCTAACTGAAAACTTCTAGCCTTAATTCTCGCCAGCTCATTGGAATAGTTTATGTTTAAATAGAGCTCTGAAGAGCTCCTTAATACACATACCAAACACTCATGTACAAAACCTAATGCCACTCTTCCTGGCAGCAATCAGCTAGCTCTACATGTAGTTTTTGTACGTTTGAAAAATAATCAAGTCACTGGCTGGTGGCTTCACTAAACAGAAGTTAGTATAAACATCTGAAAGTTACCATACTTTGTGGCCTAGGAAAGCGTTTACATACTATCACACTGTTTTGTAAATATTTTATTCTGAGTCACCTTTATAACATAGGTAATTGCTAAACCCTTTTCTGAAAGCAACAATAGTTTAAAGTATTTTTAAAATGTTTAAAAAACCTCATCTTCTGAAGCAAGGTTCAATCTGCAGCGGAATTTAAATTACTCTGGAAGTAGAAAATGCGTAAGAACTGTCTGTCTTATGTTATTCAGCAAGAAATGAAGAAACTAATTACTGATTTCAAAAGCTGTTTTCTCAGCATCTTAATTTCCTTCCTCATAGCTACTCCTTCACTGTAATACAAGAAGCTTTTTGAGCTATGTAAAACTCCAAGATGATTTGTAACTTTGTGATCTTCTCAAGTATTCTTACTGTAGAAGCCTAAAAGTTACTAAAACTACTATTGTACTGACAAATACATAGAGGAGATAGGAAAGGATCGTCCATCACAGTGACAATCCATCACAAAAATAACCCACCCAGAACGTGTAGGCCTAAAAACTTAAAATGGTGACTGCAGCTATTACAAATTGTGGCAGCTTAGAAGGGCCAGGTTTCTGAAAAATAAGTTCCCTCTTTGTCTACTTAGGAAATACAATGCTATTCCTCTCCGCATCAATAAGCAAATTTTGAATAGAAGATACACATTGGTTTTAATAATATACTGCAGAAGATTAGCTGTTTTTTTGCACTAGTCATAGGTCTGTTATCATTCTCATCATATTGAAAGCTTATCCAACAGATGCCCTCCTCTTACCCTCCCGTGGTTCTTTGTGCACTCAAGATTAACACACTAACACAATGTTTTTCCTGCATGAACCAGCACAAGATATTTGGAGGAGTCTTTGTTGTCATAAAATAAGGAAAGTTGCGTTAAAGGCATTCAAATTGTGTTAACCTGCAAGGAACAGGAACAAAATAGGATGCCAGCACTTTGTGCAAGGTATTCCATGCAAAAACTAATTAAAGTGTTTGAAAACCGGTATTATAGATACTCTTTTGAAACTTTACTTCATTTAAAATTGGCTACCAATGATGTGCTGAATGTCACCTTTTTCTAGTAAGAATGAACCTTCTATCTGATAATAATCTAAACCACTTAAAAAGGCATAACCAGTTTTTGAAGCATTTAACAAACATGAACTCTGTGCTTATCAAAGGAAAGTAACAACTAGTTTCCAAATTAATTAAACAGAACAAGAGACAGAACTGACGCAGGATGACTTATCTAACTAAAGTTCATAAAATATACTTAGCCTATAGTAAAAGAAAGGGTGTCACTTTTTGTTACATGATTCAAAGGTGACTGCTTACATTTTGAACTGTTAGGCTAATTCTAGCCTGAGCACAAATCTGTCTTTTATTTCATAATTAATTCTCAGTGTCAAAACCAGTAGATGTCTTTTTTTATATCAACAGTCTGTCTGTTAATTAAACCACCATGAAAATGAGGCTTTAAAACAAAATCATGTTGTTACAGTATGAAAGCACAGAAATTTCTGAAGGAAATACAGAATTCAGGCTCAAGCAATCAAATAGGTAAAGTGAGCTCCTAAAACTCACTTGATAAAAGATACTTCACCAAAACTTAGGTTCCTTTTAATATAATAACTGAAAAAAGTACCTTCAAAATTAAACTGGTTTAGTCATGCAGGTATCCTAACGTGCAAAGCAAATGGCACTGTTTTACATATTAAAGGGTTGTATTTTATATCACTACTCAACATACCTCCATCAAGAGTTAAGTCTGCTAGGGGTAGAACGGTGACAGGAGAAGGAAAAGGAAAATGTTGAAAGACACAACTAACATTAGTGCTCTGGATAATTTCTTTTTAAAGTCCCACTATCTGCACAAAAGCTTAAGCTAAGAGTTTAGGCTCCAAAATTAAATTCTTAAGGGTTCAAACCTATGAAACAACTGCCCCAGAATCAGCTCTTTTACTGCTGTTAGTCACCATCTCCGATGCAATTCAAAAGCACAGCTGTGCACGTCATATACTTACCTGGACTTACAGTGAAGTCCAGACTGAGAACTATACACACCCTTTTCCCTTGAACTTTCCCCTACATAGGAATCCTTAGAGAAACTAAGTCTTCTTGCATGTTCTGCAGACCAGTCCTCGCCTCTGCCTGACTGAAATGGGAAGTAATTTCAATTACACACTCTGAATTCTCTCTAGACAGTGTTTCAGCTAATTTCTGTTGCAGCAGGACAAAATAGAGGGGGTGGTCTTTTAGCAACTACTCAAGCATCTCCTGGTTTTACACCAAACTAGGCCTGAACTCTAGAAAATGTTTAGCTCTGCAACCTGAAAAACTCAGAGGTAGCTGAGGTTCTGCAACAAAGAACATGCAGGCTGATAATTCTCAACTGTTTCTATCTTAATTTTCATCTAACCCAGATCCCAACTCCTTTCCGGAAACCTCACCCAGCCATCTCAGGGTCAGTTTAATACCCATATAGTTCTAAAAGGATAAATAAAACCCAGACCTCTTGCTCCTATTTTTAAAATCTTCTAACAGTCCTACAAAACTGTAATCTGCAGTGATACTGATCTTGCAGTCTTCCTCTTTCCATGCTATTATCATCTTAGGTTAAAGCTCAGGTTTTGGACTGAAAAGACTACAAAATCATTTGAATTCCACCACCAATATCACAATATTTAATTCAAGCCTTCCATAATTTCTCATGCCCCACACATATTTTCCCCTCTCTTCTTTCATGCCATCTCCTCCTTTGTCATGAAGACCAGACTTTGCTATTACAGTTTTTGGTTTTTGCTTGATTTTTTTTTGTTCAGTTGGTTGGGCTTTTTTAATGCTTCTAGGATTAGCAGTTCTTCAACTTCTTCCTGTCTCTTGTGCACAGACATTTTCCACACACTCATCTGTACAGCTTTCATTGTTCCTCCAGCTAATTCCCTTTGGAAGATCCTCATCCACCATACTGCCCATAGGAAATCCAGCTGATTTATACTGACAAGGTAATTAAAAAAACCCACAACAGCTTACCCTTATTTACTAGCCAACAAATGTCCGATCTCCCTCATTTTTCAGATGACTCATCATAATGAAAGTTTTGAGGTTTTTTTTTACCTTATTGACATTAAGTCAAAAAGCCTTTTAACTGATTGTATAGTTTGAAACAATATTTCATAACAGCTTTTTAAAGTACCTCATACCCATTAAAAATATTTCATAGACCATACTGACATAAAGCTTCTCATCCAAAATGGGTGGACTGCTGGGTGGATAATGATTCACCTGGCTGGTCATGCTCAAAGAGCAGTGGTCAATGGCTTTAAGTCCAAATAGAGGCCAGTGACAAGTGGTGTTCCTCAAGGGTCGGTACTCAGACTGCTGTTATTTAACATCTTTGTTGGTGACATGGACAGTGGCATTGAGTGCACCTTCACCAAGTTTGCCAATAAAATCAAACAATGTGTGTAAGGCTGACACGCTGGAAGGGAGTGATGCCATCCAGAGGGACCTTGATAGGTGGGCTCATGCTAGCCTCACCTGGGTCAGGGCAATCCCAAGCACAAATTCAGGCTGGGCAGAGTATGGATTGAAAACAGTCTTCAGGAAATGGACTTGGTGGTGTTGGTTGATGAGAAGCTCAACATGAGCAGGCAACATATGCTTGCAGCACAGAAAACCAACTGTATCCTGGGCTGCATCAAAGGAACCAGGGCCAGCAGGTCAAGGGAGGCAATTCTCCCCATCTACTCTGTTCTTGTAAGACCCCACCTGGAGTACTGTGTCAAATTCTGGCATGTAAGACAGGAAGGACATGGATCAAGTCCAGATGAGGGCCATGAAGATGATCAGAGGGCTGGAACACCTCTTCTATGAAGACAGGCCATGTGAGTTAGGGGTGTTCAGCTAGGAGAAGGGAAGGCTCTGGGGAGACCTTACAGCAGCCTTCCAGTACCTGAAGGGGCTTCAAGAAAGTTGGGGAAGGAATTTTTACTAAGGCACGTAGTGATAGGACAAGGGGTAATGGTTTGAAGTGGAAAAGGTTGATTTAGATTAGGTATTATGAAGAAATTCTTCACTGTGAGGGTAGAGAGACACTGGCACAGGTTGCCCAGGGAAGCTGTGGATGTCCCCTTCCTGGAATTGTTCAAGGCCAGGTTGGATGGGGCTTTGAGCAGCCTTGTCAAGTGGGAGGTGTCCTTGTCTGTGACAGGGGGTTTGGAACTAGATGATCTCTAAGGTCCTTTCCAACCCAAACCATTCTATGATTCTAGTAAAGATGTTCATTTTATAATAAAAACAAAGGCTAACATTAAAAAATGTTTAATTTCTTGACTTGCTTGTCATGAGGAAATAAACAAATATGTATTTAAAAATGTTTAGGTCACTTTCTTGGACCCCCAGTTAAATTCTCTTGTCCATCTGAAAACTGCCTGGATAAAATTAATTTAATAAGGGAGTTGAATGTATATTAAAAAGAAAACATCGTAAGAGTGTTATGATGTGGTTCTTCCCAATATAATAGGATCACAATAGGATCATTGACTGGAATAAATTAATAATTCAGGTGAGAAGAGACACCAGGAGGTCTCTAGTCCAATGCCCTGCTGCTCAGATCTGAGGTTGAACCAGGCCACTCAAGACTATTTTCAAGGTCCTTTAAAACTGCCAAAGATAGAAACTACACACCCTTCTGAGCAGCCTCTTCCATTGCTCAGCTGTCCTCATGGTGAAGTAAGACATTATCTCAAGTCTGAATTCTCAGCTAGTTAGACAACAAGGTATTTCAGTCTTCCAGACAAAAAGATTAATGAGAGGAAAAATACGAGACTGAAATTAGACTGGTATGCTGATGGTGAAAGAAGCATGTAAAACATTTTTAATTAAAACTGTACCATAGCCACATCCAGATTTTTTCTTTGAAAAAGATTGTTTTGAGTTTCATGTTAATGACAAAAGTAATTTCACGATACTTTTGTCATTAGTTGCTTTATTCATATCCCAGTCTGATTAATAGCTACATTGTCATATATTATTAATGCAGAAAAACAGTAACACTGAAGGATGCATGCAGGTTTAAGAAAACCAAAATATTTCAACTAAAATATTTCAAATTCTTCTTTATATAGGGGGACAGCCACTTTCTCAAAATCAGTAGATAGTATACTCACTGTACATGTAAGATGATGCATATATTAAGGCTCTGTTATTATACAGTGTTTTTGTATATCTACACTAGAAAGGCAGCATGTTTCCCCGAGGCAGCCATGGTCCATTAAAGCTAAAGTTACACTAGTCACAAGAATTACCCTGCTGGGCGAATGAATATGATTATATCTTCTATTGTGTAGATATTTTTTTTTTAAGTTCCTCTTGATTATACAGTAAGTATTATTATTACACATACAACATTATCAAATGAAGATATTTCAATTTAAGAATTTAGCATAACACGGTATTACTGCTCTTACGAGTTCAGTCCTTCTCTTTTGGACAGAGGATAAAAAGAGGAAGCTTTGACAAGGCAGTCAACCAGGTTGTTGACTCTGGCTGGTTGACATCCCTTGCTGATTTAACAGTGGCAATTCCCAGGATAGGCATTGCTTCTGATGTAGGACTACCAAAGCACTTGAATTTAAATGTTTCTCTGTAAAATTTAAGCACTTGGTCAAGTGCATAAATCTCTATCAAGAGACTGCATGCACCCTTTTAATATTGAGTACTCTCTAGTTAGCCAAAAGACTAAGTGAGATTAAGTCTCTGCCAAAGCTGGTTCTTAACCACTCCATTAAATCGTGACATGCTTTAAGAGACAAAAGGTGTTTAATCAGTTGTTCTGACAGCTTGAGCATACACAGTCTACTCTGTTCTTATTCAGGTCAATACCAAAAACTTCTGTAATGTTACCTTGAAAGAGAACACTTTCGGACTGAATACATACTAGTGCCAAAAATAAATATGAACCTTCTGGTATTAGAAAACATGAGTTTTATGGGGATAAGAAAGACTATCATTAGACATCAAACCTAGACAGGTTTCCAAACAATTTCATAAAGTCTTATTTCTCAATTTTAATTTTTAAAACTAAAGGTAAAATCCCACCACAAAGCAATCTGTCCTAAACGACTCACTACTGTTTAAAGCGACTGTCCTGCATGTCCGTTTCCACCTTGCTCTCAGCTTCACATTCCTGTCAGAATCTTCAGGGTTGGAAAAGACCTCTAAGATTAAAAACTCCAACAGTCCATCCAGAAGGAGAGAAAAAAAAAAACACAAACCAGAACACCCTGACCCCCACTTAATAAAGCACACCACCATATGCCATGCTCAGAGCATATCCTGAAGTTTCTGACTTTCTCCAGACCACTTCTGGTTCACTAAAAAGATCAGAAAGTTAATCTCAAATGACAAGTCTGGGTTCCTCCCCTCCATTTTTGTCAACTGAGGCAGCTCAAAAATGGGTCTTTTAAATCAGAGCTGTGGCAAGATGCAAGGAAGGGACTGCATGGCCTGGAGGAGGTGGGAGATGGGGTTAAGAAATAGAATAGCATTAAAGACAACAAGAAACAAGGAGGCAAGCCTTTTCCTTCCAGTGGCAGGGCTCCACTGGATCAACGCTGCCACCCCAGAGACCTTACATTTCAAATTTTCAGGCATGCTATCTTTAAGCATTAGAAACCCAAATATCCATTTCAATTCTCATTAACTGAAAGACTGAAAGAAGTTTTAAAATCTCAGCAAACAAACAATATTTTATTTTCCCCAAGCTCCCAACATAATTCAGATAATGCATCACACCTGCTGGAAAGAGGCTTACTGAATTTGTGTGTGACCAGCTACAGATTCAGCAAACAATTCACATGCAGAACTGCCTCTCTTTGCATCAAATGAATTGCATTTTAATGGAATGAGTGTGATACTTGAAAGAATTGCTTACAATTGCACATACAAGGGAAAAAGATAGCTAAGTCTAAATTAAGATGTTGGCTATGAAGTTTCCAATAGGACCTTGACATGACTGTTGACCTACTCATGACATGATCACACCAGTAAGGATTTGGAATTCTATTAGTATTACCAGAGGAAAAAAGTCAAGGAGTCATCAGGAAAACAAATCTATATCTGCTACTCCATCAGCCAATTACTGTTGTTAAAGTGGAATTAGATGAGTATTGACAATGCAAAGGGGATAAGGATTAAGCAGATGACAGAGTATACAGCTTGCATTGCTGTACTGCTTTTTTTTTTCCTACAGGAAGCCTGAAAACTACTCAGATGGGAATATATTAATAACAGAAATATACCTTATAGAATACAGTATTATGATCTGTTTGTGTCCTTAAGTAGCAGTTATAAACATTAGCCTTCTAGCCAGTCACAAAACCAGGCCAAAACCTAAATAAAGTATTGGAGTCCACTAAGGCAAGATGTGACATGAACTTGACAACTCATTTCAACTGCAATTATCTGAACGCCATGAAGTAATGCAATTGAATTGTGTTAGAGGTCTTTTTCTTAGTTCTTGAAAACTATTTTAATGTAATAAATAAAGCCATAAAAATTTCTCAGTTAAATGTAGCAATCTTTGTGAAGTCTGTGGACATTTGACATTTAAGAACTTTGTAAATCTCTTTAAACACACCAGGTAATGCAAAAAAAGGTCAGTTCTGGAATTCTTAATGATTATTTATTTCAACTGATAAAGCTATTAGGCTGAAGCCTGGCTTTGTCATCAGCTACAGTCTTCATTAATTTATTTTTAAACACAGGCTTAACGTGTTAAGGTTGTATTTTCATATGAAGCAAGAAGTATTTCTTACTGGGGATTCTAATACTATACTGACAAATACAGCAAATGCCCAAGACAGATTGTCTCAAATTCTCTTTTGAACAAAACACTTACCTGCTGAATGCCATTATTTTTAAATAACAAAAAACATTTGTTTCTGGTAAAAGTATTAAATTCCTACACAACTGTGCACCTGTGTTGTTTTTTTTTTCCCTCCAAGATGAGCAGTTCTGACCCATGAACTTTCTCTACACAAATCAAAGGATGAAACTTAGCATATTCAAGCAACTTTGTAGCATTGTATTATTCATTTTGTTTATTTGTTCCAAAGGAGTATCAAGGACAGCAACTGATATAATGTAAGAGGAAATTAGGAGGAATTTCTAGAAATTAAGTGAGGGATACAAAAAGACAGTATGAGGATGCACGCACGATATTATTTCATTTTATTTATTCTTATTAGTGCTGATAGTTGTAAATGTACTTCACAGAAAGTCCAAATTGAGTATACTATTCTTTATTTCCCATGCTTCACACAACTAAACCTAGCAGAGACTCAGTTCTTATTCTGGGCTACCAGAAAGCACATGCCTGCTTCCTCCTTGACCCGCCATTCTTGGAACTCAAGGGACATGCCATTCTTGAAAATTTGCCAAGAATTTTCATAGCATTATCTTTTATCAGTACCTTAGGGAAATGTAACCTTAGACAGTATTAAAACAGGAAAACACAACATTTTTAGAATATGCAGACAAGTTAAATTAAGACTTAGAGGTCACTACAGCTATAGATCTAGCTACATTAAAAAATGAATCAGTACGGCTTCTATTGGTAAAAAAAAGCTTCAGATATAATGAACTGAAATATAAATAACATTGTCTAAAATAATTAGGTATAACCGAGGATACTAATTACTAAACATAACTGAACTGGTCAGCAAATCAATAAAAATCAGTGCTTCTGAAGTTTCTCATCTAATTACCTCTACCTTTTCATCATGCATTCTGGATAAAGGAAACTTGAAATGAAACAAGCTACCCCACGTTGCTTCTTCTGGCTTCACACCTGACATTTGACTAACTCTGAGGTCTAACAAAGGCACAAACTGGTCAAATGTTGAAGTATTTATAAGGTTACTCCCATATGGGTTTCTTTCATGCTAATAATGGAGTTTATGACACAAGAACTTCAAGGCAGTTAATATTTAAGTTTGTCAACTCAGACTGGCTACTTCTTCCCAAGAAATGTAAGGAATTTAATAAAAATTTACACCTGAATGACTGACATTTCTGTGGATTGTCAAATTAACTAGGAATTTCTTCAGATACTGCTATAAGGTAGAAAGGAGGAAAGAAAAGATAATTTGCCTCACTTCTACAGAAAACCCAGTAAATGAAGTAAAAAAATAAATAAATTCACTTTCCACTAGGGAATCAAAATAGATAACCCACTCGTCTCGTTCTCCCCAGCAAAACAGATTTATTACACTGGAAAAAAACACATACCAACACCACAGGATACACCTTCACAAAAGAGGTTATGCAAGTCTAGTTATGCATTTCAATTCATTATCAAAATAAAGTCTAAGATAAGATACCTAGACATTCAAATTAACGTGATTTGGAAAAACTAAGAAAGCTGTTGATTTTTTTTTATTGTCTCTACAGATATGATAAAGGTCTAGTATAAATAATTTTCCTTGCCCATGTGAAGAGCAAATACCACAGTTCTCATACCATGCTTAGATGTTTCACTGCTACGAGGCTCTGGCAATCACTATCAAGTTATCCCTCAACACAGATACTATATAAGCAATTTTTAGAAGCTTCTGTACAACTTTGCTGACAAACACTCATGGAAATTTTGATGGCCCATGAAAATGTTTCTACAATTTTCCTTTTCTTTCTTCTTTAATACAACATTTCTATTAAAATAAAGTAGCTGCTGTCATAACCTGTTGAACTTGCTGCAAGTATTCAGATTAAAAATTAGTACAATATTAAAATAGATACCTGCTTTTAGAACATAAAGTAGCAAACAATTTTTGTCTACATTGAGAGAATTTTGAGCTTTTAAAAGTGAAGATTACCACCACTTTCTTTTTCAGTAGGAAGAACACTCTTACCTGTACCTATTACCACCAAAGAGAATCTCTTAGTGACTTTAAGCAATTAGAATGACAGTATTTAAAAACAAAAATAAAGCTACCAGTTTTTAAGGAACTGGTCAGTCCCCAAGTTGATAGACATGACATCTTGAAAGATTCATATGATCTTACTTAGTGTGATCTAAGTCTACATTTACAGATAAAAAAAGGCTCAAAATCCATAGTATTTTCTCAATCTGTACCAGACTGATACTGATGTTACACTAGTAAATGTTATGTCCAGCTATACATCTCAGTTGCTCTTCAGATCAGCAATCAGCAGAACAAGCTGAGCAAATACAGAGATATGGACAAAGAAATTTTAACAGTAAGTTAGATGTCTCTGTAGTTCAGGAATAACTGCACACTTGTTCCTTTGCTTACTTAGGACAAATGAAGTAGTTTTAACGTTCAGGTGAGAAGAATGGAAAAGAGAGAGAATGAGTAAGATTATTTGCATTAGTAATGCTGGTACACATATGCTAAAAATAAATTAATATTGCACAAGCAGTGGACAAGAGAGAATTATATTGGTGTCTCAAAAAATACAACCCAAAACTGTAACATTCCACTCAAGACCACTTAGAGTAAAAGCAGTCATTTTGAGAACTAATTACTGTTACACTACCGTTAAGCTTAAGAGCTCTGATATCCATTTTAAGATATTTTTTTTTTTTTAGGTATTAAAAGGACCCCTAACCTTAGAAGGATTTTCTTATTTAAGTACTCATTAGGAGTTGAAAATTCAGAAAGACAACTTAACGGTAAAAGATAAATTCACAGTAAAACTGGCTGCATCTTTTCTCAATTAGAGGACATTACAAATACCTGTAACAATGATTGAGAATAAAGGGCAAAAGAGCAAGAACACACAAACAAGTAACATACAGATATAAACTTAAACTAATCCAGTAAGTGTATTCTGCCTTGCCAGATCTTTTTTAACTTATTGGAAAAGTTACTCTACTTAATATTGACAGAGAGATGTGTAAATCAATACATTTGGAACAAGTGATATATTTTAATTTAAAAATGTTCAAACTGTAGCAATAAATCTATGCGTTTAGCACATACAAATCATCAGAGCGGTTTGCTTATTGGGTACTTTTGACAAGATAAGATGGTATGCAAAGCTCAGATGCAAGTAAAATAAAATAAATTTTTTTTGAAAAATACAGTAGCTAAAAATAGGAGTAGGTTGAAATGAACTCTATTACTATTGGCTTGAATTTACCTAATGAAAGACAGTATGGAAAAAACTACCAAAACTCTGAGTTTCTGTTTTGCAATCTGCTCCACCTACTTGATACTGCAATAAAACTTAGATTCAGGCAGTTTTCACAAAATTGAATATCAGAAAGAGAAAAGAAAAAGAGGAAGAAAACAACTCTACATGTCTCAAGTTTAAGCAAAGGGTACTAATTTCTTTCTTACGGTATAACACTGTCCCCACACATTCTCCCCATGCTACTTCAAACCTACCTTGCTGCCTTTCCTAATTATATAGTCTCTTAGACACACTAAGTTTAATAAACTTTTGGTAAATATTTACAAATCTAATACCCATTGTAACATTTTCACATTTTAACATGGACGTATTTTAACATGGATGTATGTCATACAGAGAAAAAATCAGCAGCTTTTAATTTATTTTTTTTTAAATACTATGGGAAAATTAGAGTCTCATTTTAAGCCAGCAAAATACACTCAGCAAATTCAAAAAGAAAAGCTTAGTAGAAAATCAGTCATAAAAAAAGGATTGAGGAAAAATCTATTAACTATGTTTCAAAAAAGTAATTATTTGAGGAGAAGGAGCAGGCAAGCTGGGACAGTCACAAAAGGATCTCAAGTTAAAGAAGTGTTAATTAATATATTCCATAATAGTTATTTGTGATTCTCATTTCATGTTCTTTATCGCTGAAGGGTGATTGTGATAAAGGGAGATAAACAATTCTTAAAAAAGAAAAAATCTTTAGAGATTATTTCAGCAATGAAATTCTTACGTCTTAAATATATAAACTTATAATTGGTTATTTTAGAAACAATGATGTCACCTTCATTACATATCACTTGTATAGACTAAAATTTTTCTTGGCAGTGCTACTGCTCTTAGTGTTTGCCACAACCTGGCATATAATAAAGATTTCTGCTGTTTCTGCAAATGAATTCATCAAGTTTGTAGTAATTTGAAATTGGACAACTTTGATCATAACAAATTAATGCTAATAAGGCCAACTGCTAATTCACCACAATGCCATGCTAAATTTGTGGTGAATGGTAAAAGAACAATTATTTCAGTTGTAAGTACAGTAAGAGAACATTAGAATCAAAAGCCGGTACTAAATAATTCGAACCTGATTTCAGCAATTGGGATCTTATAAAGAAAAAACATTCCTATTTCCCATTAGTCTCCATTTCCTGCAAATACTGACCAGTAATATGTTCAGTTCTAACAAACAATCCCTATCTGAAGCTAAAATCTAAATAAATAAACTCATAAATGGCTCCTGGGAAATGGTTGTGGATAATAAAAAGGTGTTTTAAGAACTGCCTCTAAACTCCACTGCAATGTGCAAACTGCAAAATATACTACTATAGATTCATAGAATGATTTAGGTTGGAAGGGATCTTCAAGATCATATATTTCTAACCCCCCAGTCATGGGCAGGGACAAATATTTACTAAGTCATAGTATTTCAGATTGCTGTAACTGCCCAGCAAGCTGATGTGATATCCTTTAATATAAGAGTGAGAAGTGCATCCAATATATGACAATTGTTCTTTAAAAAGATTTCTCAAGTGAGATCTTAGGTTGAATAGAGGATTAAATAACTAAGAAAGAGCATTTATCATATATGTGCCACTAAAAGTGAAAACCACAAAATATCAAAAGCATGTTGAAAGCAACTGCACTGTCTTCCTGATTATTTGGGGTAAAACCAGCTTTCTCTCTCCCTACACACCCATCCTGTAACAAAGGTTTTGCTGCACTTTCTGAAGTGGAAAAAAATCTGATCTTGCCTGGTAAATTGCCAAGGATATTTATCCAACTCATATGAATTAACCACTTTGAATGGAAGAGGACTGCTGGTTACAATACTCCATCCCTTGCAATCCCTAAAAATTCCTTCTGCTGGGATGACTATATTGAATCGGTCTCTGGAAGCCCAGACCTCATTACACTCCTAAGGAACAACAGCATTTTTTTGGGTGTTGGTTCATTGCCAAGCAAGGCCTGTTGCTGCTTTTCAGTCTCTGTTGCTATCACTCTTTAAGGGCAATGTGTACGTAAGCATTAGGCTTACTGTGATTAATAGATTTATTTAAATTACTACAGTAATTTCTACAGTAATTCTACAATTACTACATAAATTACTACAGTACAAACAATGTTGATAAGAAATTACCATCGTAAAGAATACTGACTAAAAGACCCAAAGAGAAAATGCCATTAAATGTTTGTGGGAAAATGAGTCCAGGAAATAACATATGACAACAGAGCGAGTGTCCCCTTTGCTTCTTCTTCCAGACCTGCCTCTGCAGTGCTGCTAAGTGTTAGTCCAATGCAGAACCATATCCAGAGAGAAGGGGCATTCTGGTTTATTTTTGTCTTAAACAAGACAATTAAGCAATTAATGGTCTGGGGTCATATAACACATGCCTGGATTACATGATAGGAAACAGAGCATGATGGAGGCTGCTGCTGATGAGCTGGTACTTTATGTAGTGCCTCTCTGAACACTTGCCTCTGCTAGCATGCATGTATACACTGAGTCTGAAGGAATACTACACAGCTTTTCTCTGGTTTTTGGAATTCATGCATCTAAACAAGGTAGGGAGAGGCCTAATTATCCAAGTCCTACAATTCAGTTAGGATGCCAGAGATGGGGAAAAAAGCACAGTACCTTGCTAGACACCAGAGTACATGAAAAAAAATCAGACTCCTACAAATGAAAGCTTCAAGCATGTAGATTTGACAAAGCTGTTTGTCATTGTTTTACAATACAAATATTTCATTATTTTAACTGTTTATAATAAATCTAAATAATACTTATTTAATAAAGTACTTTAGCAGAGAAACACTTTGAATTTGTTTTTGGCAACAAGACTGAATAACACATGAGCAAGAACAACCTTTCTCTTGCTATATTCTCATTTAAAAATTCCTTTGTTTAATAAATATGCCTCTTTCTGCTACATGCTCTACATCAAAAATTTTTCCTTGCTCTTCTTAAAGCCTATGCACTATAAACCCTATTCTGCGTCACCGGTTTTAAATTTCACCTATAAAAGTCATTTTACATATACTACAAATAACAATACGTGCCTCAGTTTGAATATTAAAGCTGTAATTCAATGTCAAGGTTCTTCTGACGGTATTTCAGTATCACACTTTCAAGATGCTACCTCAATCCTTTTCAGTAAATTCACAAACTACCACAAATCAATATCTTAAAAGCAGATATATTGCACAAAGAAATTCACTAGGGCTTACTGCTATCCATTCAAACAGTACTGAGAAGTTGGTCTTCTAGTAGTACAATAATGAAGAACACGACAACATGGTTTGGAGCTAACATAACAAAGAACCAGCCCTGTGGCTGCTCAGTCAACTCCCACACAGACACACACAGTGGGATGGGGAGGACAAAGGCCAACTAGAAGCTCATGGGCAAGGAGGGTTCTTCACTGATTAAAGTCCCAGGCAAAAGAGATTAAACTTGGGGAAAAAATAATAATTTAATTTCACACTAAACAAACACACACAGGACACAGACAACACAAAGAGCAGGGCCTGTATATGTTATCCCACCCCTCCTTTCTTCCCAGGCCTAAATCACTTTGTTCCCGGTTTCTCTTCCTCCTTCCCCTCAGCAGCACAGGGGGATGGGGTTTAGAGTCAGTTCACAGGCTGGTGGTCCCTGCCGCTCCTTCCTCCTCAGGAAGTAGGATTCCGTATGGTCCTCACCTGCTTCCCCATGGCATCCCTCCCATAGGAGAGAGTCCTCCACGAACCTCTCCTTCATGAGTCCTTCCCACGAGGCCCAGAGCAAGCTGCTCCAGCGTGGGCTTCTCACAGAGTCATAGGCTGCTCCAGGAACAGTCACTTCCCCTGGCACTGGGGTCTTCCACAGCTGCTTAATCAGTCCACTGGCAGTAAAATCTAAGTCCACTGGCCAAGTTCACCCCTCTTGGCACCTTCAGGGTATGTTTCACCATGAACACAGGGAAGCAGCCTGCCATCTCACCATGCATTGCAAGGAAACTTCTGCTTGGGCACCTTCTTCCCCTTCTTCCTCACCAACCATCGGGATCTTCACCCCATCACTGCCTTTCACCTCTCCAGCACAGCTCTTTCTCTAACTGCTCCTCTGCTCAGGTTTCATCTCAGTTCTTTTGTATGTTAATCACAGAGGTGCATCTATTGTCCTTCTAATGGCTCCTTGGCTGGGTTTGGA
>NW_009952796.1:2671857-2705420 GCF_000747805.2 Chaetura pelagica
TCCCTACACACACTCTTTACAAGTAGCTATGTATTTTCTTCTTGCATCCCTATCAAATGGGACGGTATATTAGGAAGAAAGATGTAAGAACCCACAGACATGTAAATCTAGATTTAAAAGTGTAAACTCCACTCAAGGCTCTGTTCTTTAGATTTATTATCTTTATTTGCTCAGAGACTCCTAACTAATAGACAATACTAGGGTGGGACTGGATGAAATTTATCTTCTATGACTCTGGATTGCAGTCTCTGTAAAGCATAAGAATTGTACCAGTATAGTCTCTGCTGGAAAATTATATAACATACAATCACATAAGGTATGGTGAGCATATTTACTAAAGCTATAGAGTTTTCTATACTGAAGAAAAATCATAGCTTTTTGAAAGGCTAACCACTGTACTTGGAAATGTATTTACTTTCTCCTTGTAAGGAGGCAAACTGGTACCACAGCACTAACTTGCACTACTTTCTTAAACTATGATTAGTATTAGTAAGCTATATACATTAAACACAGGTGTTATCCAGGCACACAAGAAGTTTTGTTCCAGTTATGTACTCAGTTTTCAGTTCTAATTCTAACTTCTCCAAAGTACTTCATTGAAGCAAATAGCTCATGTAAATAACCTTACAGTTAGACAAACAGAAAAAAAAGGGTGCATTTTGCACATTCTCCAGTTTCCAAAGTTTCTCTTTGTACTGCTCTAAGTATCTACTAATAAAAAAAACATATGCACTTTGGTTTCTGAAAGTCCTAGAAGCAGCACCCATTTTTCCAGTTCACAAAACCAAGTGAGCGCTTCCCAATGTAAACAAAAATACATACAGAATTAAGAAACATGCACAGCCAGGAGAGCACAAAAATCAATACCTGACCAGAACAACACATAGCAAGAGAAAGACATGTAAAGATCACAAGCAAAGGACAGGTATCATTTATAATTCTTATGTCAACTTGTTTCACTTGGAAGATGCTAAACAAACTAAAACAAAGCATATGGCAAACACTTGAACAATCTCAAAGGGCTTCTCCCCAGTATCAGCCTTCCACCACCTAATATCTTGCTGCATATGAGAAAAAAACTCACAGCAATGCCTATCAAAAGAAAACTTCCTATCTAACCTTACTGGTTTTACAGCTTTCAAATCAGCCATTGCTGCACAGTAGGTGACACCTTGCCAATCCCTCTGAAGATCCTTGACCAGAGGTAACTGGGCACTGTGAGAATTAACAAGGATTCCTGTTCCAGATTACCACTTTTGTGAGAGAAGGTTTAAAGTGCCTGGGACTTCCAGCCTTCCCCAAATTGTTCTTCAGAGACAAGTTCTTAAGTGTATTGGTGCTGCTGCTTAAACAACAATAAGGAATAGTATTCTGACAGGCCACACAACATCTAGTTGATACTAAACAACAGTGGGCATGCAGATGAAAAGGACTGACCCATATAAAGCACACAGCCACATAAATTTTAAAAAGAATGATGTACAAACCTAGACAAGAACCACCAGCTTCCTCAGAACACTCAGTCAGAAGATGTGTATTAAGAAAAGTATACCAAGCTTCCAAAAGTCTGCTCAGAGAATTCGTACCAGGCATTTTGCCAATGGATATCATTAACAGTTTCAGTGATCTCCCCTTGGAGAGGGGGCTGCCAAGACAAATCCGCTTAGTTATACTAGAAAGGTTAAGTGAGGTCAAAAAGTCCCACCTCTCCCCAGCTGTGGGTACTTCACCAGTTTGATAATTTTGATAAAGAAATAAATGAATGCTATAGATATTTATGTTTAATTAGTCTGATGCCAGCAGAGTTTCTAATAACCTGTATTATACTTGGGTTTGTGTCTGTTTTGATTAGCTCTTTTAAAAGCCAACCAGCTCTGTCACCCTACTGGAATAGTCTATTTTGCACAAGTCAAGGCCATTTGAGACCCCTGGGCTATATGTACCCTGACAGCATGGCTCGCCACTTCCAGCTTCTCCAGCAAGACAGTAAAATAAAAGGGACACCAGATGTACCTGAATCTCCAGGCAGTTTTCTGTCTCCCTTTAGGTTAAGGTAAACAAGCAAGGCTGTTTATTTTCTTCTGAAGGCTTAAGAAACAACTGTGCTTGGTAACACACTTCGAAATCCATGGCCAGCATAGCAGACAATACCTCAAGGATATTATCTACTATACAAAGCAAAGCTTCTAAACATTCACCTGTTCTCTAAATTTTCTATGCACAGGAGGCAAGAATTAATCTCCTCTTGAGAATAATACTTTTACAGTTGGTCTTTATGGCAACAAAGGCATAACTGAAAATTTAATAGTATCATTATAACATTTAGTATCCTATCAAAATAGATAGCCACGATGAGTACTGAGAGATATTGATTCAAACACATTCTTCACAGTGCAATGTTCCCTTTTCAGTTATTTCAAGATTAAGTTTCTTTGCCTTACTAGTCTAAAAGAACTGGACAAGAAACACACCCAAAAGAAATTGAGTTTTTGAACAGAAAACATTAATTGAAGGGTCAGAATTTTCTCTGAAAGAACCAGTAACAAACAGTACACCAATAGCCTGCAATGACCTTGGATAATTTTACTAGCATTTTACTGAAAGATCTCTTTGAAATGAAAGTATTTTCCACTCTCATCATTGCTACATGGTAAGCCAGCAAACTACAGATACTATGGGTGCAATCTTAATACAATACAGTAGTTTCATATCTATTACCCTAGCATTAAAAGAACACTAAATTATTAAGGACCTACTTCTCCAAGGTCCCACAACCTCTCAAATACATCACCACAACTAAAAGTAGGTAGTCATGCTGAAGCTGTGTTCATGAGAGATTTGGGGTCTGCTGTACTCCAAGACTGCTCAACAGCACAGACCATACCACCTGCAGCAGTAACTGCCCTGAAATGAGCAAGGCATGTATCGATCTCCCTCCAAAAAAGAAAAAGAAAAATAATCCCCAACTGAAACCTTGAAAAAGCACCCAAGCAGACTGCTTTTTTAGAAAGCACCCTTCCCCACCCTGTAACATCTAAAAGAAAGAGAAGACTATAATGGAAAATCTGGACAATCCTGGAGTTTGCTACTAACGGGTTAAATTGACTCTGCTTACATTCTTTCATTTAGTGCTGCTTTACTGTACACACATCTCAACTTTTCTTTAGAAATCATGCTCAATATAGAACAGTTTTCTGATTTTAAAGGAAACACATTTGCACTGAAAAGATGAGAATTCTCTTCCATGCAACACACATACCTTCTGAAATGCATAAGAAATCATGACAGCTAAGTCTGAGAAAGGATAGAATAGAAAGAATAGAATAATGAACATCTGAGAAAAACATTTTTTGAAGTTAGAAAGATTTTACACAAAGTTAAAGTGATCCAAGTTTTTCTAAAATTACAATTCTTACTTCTCTGATTGACAGTCTTGCATCAGTTTACTCCACTAAATATTCATTATACCAACTATACTTTCTGATGTTTTGTTAGCTTCTTTCCTCCTAGCACTGTGACAAAAACAGAGTTACTCTTTCTACAGATCACACACCCCTCTAAGCTGCTGGTTGCAAATGCTCCTCTCAAAGGTAATTTATTTCTGGATCTTGCCAATTATTAGTACTTGTTAGGTGATCTACACTGTCCCACGGCAGTGACACATAAATATTTAAAGCAATTAAAACAGACAATATATTTACAACAATTTTCTAAAGGACAAAATGAACATACACAATAGCTTTGTCAGGTTTTTCCTGTAATTCTATGGTAGCTTATTCTGCCTTTCTCATGTAGCCTGTAGTCCTGCAGACTATCTACCTCAAAAAAAAAAAGTCCTAAAGGGACTTCAGGCACATTTATGTCATTGCTGGAAATTCAGCTTTGTTGCAAGTGTTTTTGACTAGTTTTGTAACACATACCATTTTATTTGGAAATAGAGTAGTACTGATTTTGACACTGCCTCTTTAAAATCTTTACCCAGCTTAACTCTTGAAGAACTTTCCAAATATGTGCATTATGACATATGTATCACTTAAGTCCTCTGAGCATTAGATTTGTATTTGTACACAATTAGAGTAAGGCTCAAAAATGTGTAACAGAATTGTACTTCCACATAAAAATAAGATACTAACTTGGAGAGAGACATGAACATACGGACACTATTTTTTGATGCACAGGTAAGACCTGCAATTAAAGCCTGATCTTTGCCTAAGAAAACATCTGTTTTCTTCAATTTGTAATTACTAAAATTAATTCCAATCCATCAACACATTATTTTTAACTCTGAAATCAATCACTTTAAAATCCAAGATATTTTCAGCTACACAATTTACCCATAAGTGATACTGTAGATCAGGTTCAAATTATGAATACCATTTTCTTCACAGTTATGTTTCAAACATTTTATAACCCTCTCCTTTTATTCTGCCAGTGTTGACATTTGTAATATAAACAAACCAGATTTGTGCCTTAAGGAATTTGATACTGCTACATATTAAATTAAGTTTCTCATACATAACTCTTGTCAGGAAACTGACTAAAAGATCACAATGTTTAACAGGATCAGAACTGGAAATATGCTTACTGGTAGATTTTTATATTTTTTAATTAAGACTATACCTCTCTGACACTTTTTATCATATACAGAGCAGGAAACTGATGAACAGTGAACACAGTTTCACAATGCAGATTAGCAGATCAATCATTAGAGAAAGGAAAAAGTCTTCTAAAATATCTTCTTTTAAAAGTGTTACTTTTAAAAATGCAAAATGGCAGATGATCACACATGAAAAGGTTTAGCATTGGGTAATTGCAGACAGTAATAATAATGGGAAACATACAGTATTCTTTAGTGATCTCCAGTACTATCATTGCCTTGCTACTATAAAGGGACAACAAAAGGAGGCTTCTATCATACCTTGTATGGTCACAGCTGGATTCTAATTCAAAAGGGGAATTCTGATTGTCCACACAAAAAAACTTTGGCAAAAAACTACGTCTCTGTTTCAACCCTCCTCTTTGAATCAGGGAGATGAGCAGAAGAAAACCAGCTAACAATCTCATAAGTACTTGTTTTATGAATCTGGCCCTCAGTCAAGAAGTGACAGTGAAAAGACTTTTAATCACCTTCTGATCAGAATTTAGTGGATTGTATCTAAGTTCAAGGGTATTAAAACGTGCAAAGGAGACTATGAAAAAATGGCTAGGTTATAGATTTTAACTTCTTAACTAGAAAATTGACTCAAAATAGATTTTCTAATTTACAATGAATCAAAAGAAAAAACATTAGACCATAGCAAAAGTGGCATAATGTATCAAAAAGCAAATGAATAAACATTTGAAAAGATTTATTATTAGAAATCGTAATAAATTTTGGAAAGATGAATCGATTTTAGTTAAAAGGTATAACTGACAATTTATTGGGTGGGAAGATGCATTATTTTCCAATTGTTATCCACCTACAGTAAAACTGATTTGTGTCCTATTGTATTTTATGGAAAAGGAGAGAGCAACTTTCAGTGATTTAGATTAAATGTATTAATCATAACCAGGCACTGTGAACTATATATCTACTATTAAAGAAGATTTTTGACATTTAATTCTGTAGCAATATTTTGGCTCTGTACCACTCTTCCTAAATCCAATTCCTGCTACAGTTGGCAGATTTCTCCCTTTTAATTTTATGGGACTTCAAGTAGCATTTAACCACCCATGCGGTAAATAATGCAGGATTAGAAATATTTAGTGTTTTGTTTCCCTTTGAAGAGTACTAATCCATCAACCCCCAAATATTTTAAAAACATTTTCCACATTCTAGTAATATTTAACGTAAGATTCAGTAATATATCCTATGTAAATGAAGCTGTTTTCCTGAAGCAAAAAATTCACATTAAACCCTAAAGAAAATATGCGTATACATCACTTATATAGGGCAACTAATTTTACAAAGCCATCGGTTTGTGTACAAAGAGAAGTTTAATAAATCCTTCAGAGTTTTAAAATATTATATATGATGTTACTATTACATCGTTTATTCTTAATAATCTGACAAAATATAGTTAACACTGTAACTATAGTTATAGTGTTCTCCTGAAGAAGGGATAACAATATATTTTGGAATATTTATGCCCAACTTAACACTGAAATGCTAGCATTTATTTATGCAAAAACGTCCCTCATTTTTATGCAGTCATTTCCTGTCTTTTGTTCAAGTGCTGTAATTTTACTGCACGGGAAAGCAGCCTTATGGTAACTTCTAACAGGCAATGAAGTTATTCTAGGTACTGCAAGCTGTCTTAAACTGCCTTAGACCTACACTAATGATTAGATTCCAGTTTTTAAAAAAGCAAAGAGAGAAAACAGTATGGCATCAAAATCTGCATGTTTTCTTTTTCAAAGCATAATAGCATGGCCTAAGAGGAAACAGGTGTATTTTTCTCCACTCTATTATCTATCAAGAATAAAAATGTAAACTACTGTAAACCTACCATATCTATCTGTTTAGGTCTTTGTAAAATAAAACTTTCAGAACCAAAGAATCAAATGAGAAGGATTCGGTGAGTAGGGTAATTGGGGCACATTTTATCTAACGCTGTTCAAAGTGAATTGCACAAATGTTTTTAAAAAAACAACCCAACAAAACACGTCTAGCAGGACAGTTCAGTTTGGTCATTTTCTTACTGCTAGCAGGTGGGCATTTTCAGTTCTCTGAACTGAGGCTAAGTTTATTCTGCAGGAGTGCCAAGTCAGGCCTCAGAAATAACAGAATAAGAGTGTTATTCTCATACTTACAAATACAGGCTTTAAAATTCACCTGTCAAACAGGAGACTAACTAAAGTTAATAGTGAGAAAAGGAAAACCAAACCACCAAAAAAATTTCTATCATTAGAAGCAAGTAAGAGTTTGCCAGGGGCTGAGAGGAGCAGATTTTGAACAGTTTTCAAAAATGTTGGACTGAAAGGGTTCACTTCATCAGTGAAAATAGTTATGTTTCATTTGGAAAAGAAATGAAAAAAAACCAGCTGTTGTCTCCTAATTGAAGGGACAGTAATTAAAAGGCAAGGATCAACAGTTTCATAGACCACTCCCATTGGAAGTACTGATGTTAAAAAATCTCTTCTTGTCCTTTTTATTTGTAATTCAGTATTTGAAAAAATGGTTTAAGTACACAAAAAAGATCACAGTTATTTTGAAACAACCATGCCAACATTATGTGTAGGTTTTCCATCAGGAGACCACTACACAGAGGAGCTTCAAATTTTCCTGTGACTCACCTCACAACTCACAGCATTATTAATTTACTACCTTCAGGAAATGACCTTTCTGTTCTAAGTTTGCTTATTACCATTTATTTTAAGTTATCATTGCCGTCTCTGATAATGGATTAACATGTTTTAAAAACTATTCACTCCTGCAACTCATTCAATTTGAAGATCACTCAGAAACACAGTAAAAAACCCTACAGTTCTGTAAAGGGTCTCTTCTACGTTCAGTTACATGTTTACTTGCCGCAAATGCCATGTGATAATGATCAGAAGAGGCACTCCCTGAGAAGTTTTAAGTACTTTCTTCCCTCAAAACTATGCTCTCAATATGCATATTTGATTTTCTTATTTTGAGGAACAAAATATAGCAAACATACCAGTTTCCAGTTAAGTCACAGGTAACTTAGGCTACAATTGTGCTTCACTTCACTTCTATATGGTTATTTTTAACAGGTTATAGAACACTGTCTCTCTGTCTAATTACCTCTCACTTTACAAAAGCAGTGGAATAATTTTTTTGTGTAATTCAATTTCAACACAAAGCATCATGTGTGTTTGCTACTTTATTTTCTGTGCTATACTTAAGTTATTTCACAGCTGCATCTCCATGACAAATTACTGGAGAAGACATTAAAAATCCAGTTTAATTCACTAGTTTTACAGCTGCCTCTTACGCTGTGTATAAGCCTTACAAACTCAGCCTGTATACAGGAAAAAAAAAAGGCCACAAGATTTTAAGTTTCCATTTGTATTTTTGTTAAAAATCAAACAACATTAAAACATTTTAATTCCTTGTCTTTGTCTTATAATAATGATTTGAAAGATCAGCTGCTAAATGAACATAAAGTAAAACTAGAACAGACCTAGCAAACAAAATAAATTAGTGCATCTGAGTATAAGTTGTCTATCTCAGAATAAGTCTACAAGGTCACTATTAACAGGCTTAACCTAGATGCCCAAAGATAGGCAAAGTATTTTATTAGATATTTAGAGTGCCATAATTTTCCCAACACATGAAATGCAACCAAAAAACACAGATTGACTATGTTAAGTTGCTTCATCTATTGATAGCCCTTATTCTTCCATACCACGTATTTCAGGCAAAAAAGGGAATTTTCCTCCTATGGAATGGAAAACAGACTCATGTGAATGAGCTATTATGGTTTGAATTAGCAATAAACTTTGAACAGTTCAGGAATTGTATCCAATCTTGTACTTGCTTTCATTTTAAAAATTTTAAACAAAGTGTTGGCTGAAATTACTGTCATGATTTACTTGACATTTATGATGTTGCTACAGCATAAATGAGATCTTGCTCATTAGCTAAGCCATGGTATATATGCACATTCTCTTTGCTTATGGCACATATGGTTTTCTGTCTATTCTCAACATTAAATTACCAACTGACTCAAGCTCAATATGACACTGGATACGAGATGGTGTTCTACCATTCATTGTTAAAAATGCTGCTATTGAGGCATTAAGAAATTTCTAGAAGAGACATCTGGGTGAAATTTTTGCAGAAAATATACTAAAACAGATTACATTTAGACATTTTTTCCACTGGAATTGCACTAAAACATAACCATCAAAGAAACAATATAGACTTAGGAAGTCAAACCAAGCAAATTCCAGATGCCTGCAGAATAAGCATTTCAGGCAGACAAGACACCAGAAAGGGGAACTTCTTTTGATAAACAGCAGAAAACAAGAAGAATAATTATACTGCCTCATATTTTGAAGTCAGAGGTTTTAAAAATTATTAATATCTCTAAAGAGTGCTGTAGAACTATATTAACTGTGTTTTCAAGAAGGACATCAACTGAAGAATAAAAGGGATATATATCATTATTTGTCCAGATTTAAAAGCAAACATAAGTGAAATTATAGATGACTATCATTTGAGCAGTTGTTAAGGTGAATTACAAAGCATACTGCTCAAACAGTACAGAGCACTTGTCACAATGAATAAACCACAAGATGCATTTAAGAAGTAAGGAGCACATTTGGCATTTCTGAGACTAATGCTGGAGGGCAACTATTTTGCTGAAGTGGCATGCTGGTTTTGACACTATACTTAAAGTGAGGGTCCAAGAAAAGAGACTAAGTCACCACATTGACCAAGAAAAAACATCATAAGCTCTGTTGCACAAACAGAATCTTCATTTCTTGATAAAACACAATTTTTACTTCTACAAGCTATTAATTGCCTTATGTATTTAAACTATTTTTTCCTTGATGAGCATACGTTTTTATTAAGAATGAAACTACAATTGAAAATATCTTCTCAGCAAGTTTGCTGATGACATGAAGCTGGGAGGATTGGCTGATTCACCTGAAGGCTTTGCAGTCATTCAGCAAGTTTTGGACAGGCTGGAAAGCTGGGCAAAGAGGAATATAATGAGGTTCAACAAGAGCAAATGCAAAGTCCTGCACCTCGGAAGGAGTAACAAAATGCACCAGTACAGGTTAGGAGGTGACCTGCTAGAGAGCAGCTCTGTGGAGAAGGACCCTGAAATCCTGGTAGACAACAAGTTATCCATGGGACAACAGTGTGCCCTTGTGGCCAGGAAGGCCAAGGGTATCCTGGGGTGCGTTAGGAGGAGTGCATCCAGCAGATCGAAGGAGTTTCTCCTCTCCCTCTACTCAGCCCTGGTGAGACCTCACTTGGAGTACTGTGTTCATTTTTGGGCTCCCCAGTACAAGAGGGACAGGCATTTACTTGAGAGAGTCCAATCGAGGCCTACGAGTATGATTAAGGTACTGCAACACCTGCCTTACAAGGAAAGGCTGAGACCTGGGGCTTTTCAGTCTAGACAGGAGAAGACTGAGGGGAGATCTAATTAATGTCTGTAAACACATGAGGGCTGGGCATCAAGAAGGCAGGGACAAGCTCTTTTCACTTGTGCCCTGTGATAGGATGAGGGGCAATGGACTCAAACTAGAGCACAGGAAGTCCTACCTCAACACCAAGAACTTTTTTACTGTGAGGGTTACAGAACACGGAGATAGGCTCCCCAGAGAGGTTGTGGAGTCTCCTTCTCTGGAGACTCTCAAGACCTGTCTGGATGTCTTTGAGTGATTTACCCTAGTTTTTGGTACTCCTCTGGCAGAGCGATTGGACTCAATCTTCGGAGGTCCCTTCCAACCCCTAACATTGTGATTATGTGAAAATAAGCCACCCACAACAAAAGAACAAAACAAACACATTGTTGCCTTCAACAGTTAGAGCCTTTACAACTATTGCAAGCCGGCTGAAGTTTTCTCTAGTTATTTTCATGGCAGAGGGGTTTTACATTTAGGCAACAGAACTAATAACAAAATTGACCGTCCTTAGATTTCTTCAAATCTTAACATTTGGTATTTCAGTTACCAGTAAGTCGTTTCTGGTTCATCAACTGCAACTTTAAATGAGAAAGAAACACTGTGGTATTATGTAAGCCTGTTTACTGGTTGGAAAACACCAAGATAAAGTGATAGTTACAAAAGTGACACAAAAATCACTGTCAGTTGAAACAAACACAGGTTGTAAGCCAGGCTTTATTAGACCATTTAGGTCTCACAAAGGATGATTAAAATTCAAAATACTTTGTAATAATGACAATGATATTAACAAAACTGATCTGCTAATTCTAGTGCCCTGCCTTGAAGGATCAATATCGAACTGTACCTTAAGTATAGGTACCACCATTGATACTACCAGTGATGGGAACCACTTTGAGAAACACTCACCTACTATGAACCATGGTACAGGTGTAATTATGTTTCCTTCGATGAGCACATATGCCAAGCTATTACAAAAGTCACTAAAAGCTTCTACTCTTCCATCAGTTGTTTACTATGACAAGTGGAACAAATATATTAAGATTGTATCAGCACAAGTGAAAACTTTACAAAAAATGCACTTGAAAATTATTTGAGGAAAAAATAGCTTCTTAGTATGCAAAATACAAAGCAGGTATAAAAACAGTAAGCAGTTCCCCAAAAACTATTAGGTATATGAAGTTAAGAACATCTCAGATATCATCATCTGCAATATTTGCATTCCACTTTTGAAATCTAACTGAAACTTTTTTTTTTTCTATAACTAAGTCTAAAGTCTAGGAGAGTGCCATTTGAGTCACTCCCTGGGAAGACTAGCATTTTTGCCAATAGTGACTGAACACTGGAAGAAACTGAGGTGGAAACTGCCATCTCAGGAGAGCCTCCTCTGGTAACAACCTGAATTTTTCTGTCAGAAAAAAACATCTGCTGCAAGCACATGAGTGTAGGAAACCACCTACTCCTCAAGGAAGTTTTTCCCCTCTACTCTATGTTGTAAAACTAAGGTATTGAGTTAACTAAAGTGAGGATTAAGAGTACGATTTAATCACTACATTTTACCTAACCAAATAAAAATTTAAACCAATTACAAAAAAGGAAGAATTTTTAAAAATACAAGGACAATGCAGCAAGGAAGTAGCTGAAAATATATTTGATCACAGGAAATCTTAATACAATCCCCATTGCAAAAAAACAAAAGCTCCTACCCTCTTACCCATGTAAAGAAAAATTCATTTACTGCTTTAGCAGCATAAAGTTTCACAATGTCATACTCAGAGAGAGGTCTAATATTCCTAATCTTGAATGCATAAAAGTCTGGAATCCAACAGGAGTTTTGTTTTGCTATCAGATATCTTCTAATATCACTCACATTACCACAGTTTCAAGTAGAGACTTCTACTCCAAATAACAAAAGTCATTAACTGAAGCAAATAATTAAAACACCGCAGCTAAGTTATTTAATGTAGGTCATTGAAATGAAATTGTGTTTTATCTAACTGTATGGCACACACTCATTAAAAAATATTCTCAACAATACTTGAGAAGCAGTGTTTTACCAAAAGCTGCAGAGCATCGATAAAGAAGTTTCTGACCAATAGTGTAAAAACAATGCCCAACTTTCTCTTTCAGGAAATGTCCCTTAGATCTGTAAAAAGATTTCTTACCTAACGTAATTTCACTCAATTTCCAAAATAATCCGACAAGAAAAAGATTCCTGAAATCACCTGTTTCATTAGTTAGGAAGAACTTCAAAGCAGAAATGTTTCGTTTTACATTTTGAAAACAGTTGACAAAACACGAGTACTCAAATACATCTTTTCTCCTTACATCATGAGAGTAGCTGTTATTTGATGACAATTTTTTGATAAAAACCTCCCTTTGAACTTTTAAAAAAAGGTCACAGGATTTGACAGAAATACCCAGATGCCTTCAGAAAACAGGTCTCAGGCACACAGCTTTCATTCCTTATATACTTTTGAAATCATTATTACTGCATAGTCAAGCTCAATACTACACTGTTCCAAAAGAAAACACAATCCTAGGAGTGCAAGATTTAAAGTAGGCTGTCTTTAATATAATAAAATCAAACCCCATGACATAAACATGATGGACAGAAAAATTAGGCCGAGTTACAAGAAAGCATCCTTTTATTGGTCATGCTTTTTTGCACTTCAACCCAGTGAAATAATTTTCCAACTTCTCACCCAGACAGTGAATCTAGGCAGGAAGAGATGATGTGTAAGAGTCCTCAAACAAAACCTTATAATGTCTCTCCTTGTCTCCACAAAGGAACTGTATCTACAACCATGCCAGAACAGCTAGGACAGCAGTAATGACTTTTAAAACCTTCACTTATTTATAAGGAGGACTTGTGAACAAAAGTGAAATTTTTCAGTCATTGAGCACTAAGTTGAGCAAAACACTTATATTGAACAAAATAAAGCATCATGTTCTATTTTCACTATGATTATTAACTCTTATTTTCTTTAACTAGGGCTTTTGTGATCTCCCCAGGAATACATCTGAGAAAAGCACAGTGGCCTTAATCACTGAAGGTGAAGAGTTAATCTAGTATACAGTATCATAGAAATGCACCTAAAATGTTAGGTTTCTGATTTTATTCTGCTAAATATCAAAGCTTCACATATAATTTGTTGGAAAGGACAGAGATACAGTACTAGATAAATGACATGCAAGTGTATAAACACATAGAAAAAAGACAGGATAAAAAAAACCACTCCTTCTAAAAAATCTACTAAATTGTAGAGCTTCTGCATGACATAAAATATGTGGAGGTTCTGAATAGCTGATTGGATCATATATAACTGCAGAATTCAGCAAAGTTCAGTAAGATGCCATGCAGTGTATCTTACTAAATGAGTCCATTAAATACTAGTATGAAAACACATGTATCATGTTTCCAATAATAATTACAAAGTAACTGCTAGCAACTTCACATAGGCAGGATCAAAAGCATAGTGTATTAGGAAAGTCACATTTTTCTGTTTCTTTTCAAGTAAAGTTCTGCTACAAGTAATGCTGCTACAAAGCATAGCAATGAAGGCATGAACAGCCAGAATTATAATTTTATGCCAAAATATATGCCTGAAAAATCGTTTAGTTACAGATGCTATTAAAAAGATGCTTATCATGTAAATTGGAAAATCCAAAGAATATAAGCAAGTTGTGATGATTATTTTTTTTTTCCATTTTTTTTTTGCTCAGCTTATTCAGTTGTCAACTGCTGTGTGATAACTCATTCAACCTGCACCTTGGATTAGGTGAAGGTTTTCATAGTATTTGTATGCTGGGCTTTTACTTCTCTTGCTTGTCCAATGCGCATGAACATTAAAAAAAAAAAAAAAAGTGTTTTGACTCAAAGGCATTATACTTGACAACAGAAAGACCCATGAGTTTCTTTAAATTAAGCAACTCATCAATTAAATTAATCTAGACAGAATCTAAGTGCCAGCTGTGGCTACTTCAAATTAAAGTTGACTAACTAGTTCATAAAGGGCAGCTTTCCCTCTGATTCTCAGCTCCCACTGCTTCTAAAAACCATGGAGTGAAACTGACATAAGCTCAGTTTCCCAGGTATATAGCAAGTAATAATCACACTCTTTGCCTGATGTTTCTCTTACAAAATAACACCCAGGCAGTTGCGCATTAAACACTTCTCAAGGTATTATCATAGCTATTTATTCTGGCTTCCCTGAACCAGCAATCTCTTCAAGTCTCTGCTAATCAATATAACTGTGAACCTTCAAATAAACTCTTTTTGGAAAGTTTAAACACACATTGAATGTATGCAAAGGGCTAACTATATGCTTACATTCCCTAAATACATACTACACATCCATAGACTGAACACAGGATATAATGTGTCTTTTACATAGTGTATCTCAGTAGGCAACTCAATTTTTTACTCTGTTTCCTTTTAAAAGTCCATATAAAAACAGTGATAAAGACATCAACCTCCTAGCTGCTAAAAAACAATTAAGTCACACCACAACTCTGTTCAATGACTTGAGTCTGTGCTGTTCTTTCCTCAGGATATTAATCTTTCTAAAAGCATTCTTGCTCTTGTTCACTGTTACCATCTAATAGCAGTAATTACTTCTTGTTCTATGTTATCAGATGTCACAGGTATTAAATTACTCTTTTTTTGTCATTGGATTGAAGTATCTAAAAAAGACTTTCTGTGAGAAGCAATCATTGACAGAAGGAAGCATGTGAGCTCAGGCTTATACAGCTACATTTGCAAAGACAGATGCAGCAGATGTGCCCACAAACATAAATAGTCATTAGGAAGGTCGGAATCTGAAAAGCCAACTACACATTCATTCTATATAAGGCATATAGACTCCTGCCTAAAACACAGTGGCATAGAAGGTACGTTCACGGGTCAACCTTGTTTCACAACGCTATGTAAATGATATATTTAATAACTGGAGGTAACTGGATTATCAGTCTTTAGTAGATTGGCTTGCGTTCTTGTTATATAAGGAACTATGATACCATATTTATATATATCATATCATGACTGGAAGATAAAATGGGCTCCTAAGGACAATCCAGAAAGTGTAGCAGAAAATAAACATTAGGATTTTTATTATATATACACATTCACAATATATCTTCATCAATTGAAATTTAATCACCTTTTTACAATTTAGAGAAAAAAGCCATTTTTAGGGTAGTTAAGCCATGTATCATCAATACCATGAAGCTAACCTATCAGTTATAATAGCTCCTATAAAATACCAGAATGAAATTGCAATAAGCCTAGAAAATGGGCTACAAATCCCAGATATGCTCAGGCAAGCACTGAACCAAAAATAAAAATAGGTAGATAGGAAACCAAGAACTGGATAGCATTTATCTAATTCATGACCACTAACACCAGAGATCACAGGCCAAGGTTTTAAAGCATCTTATTCAGCTCCAAGTTGCAATTATTGGACAGGGACTTCAATTATAAAAACCTTCCCTCTTCAAAATGAGTTAAATTTTTAACAGTCCCTTTCTATTCTCTCCACATATAATACCTCTTACATTTCTCAGAAGCATATTACTTTGTTCAGGCAAATTAAAATTTGAAAATATTCAATGCTGTTAAATAATAAAGAACATCAATGTTGCAGTATTTACTATAATGGGATATGTTTATCACATACTGATAGTCTCCCACGTTCTCTTCTTTTCTAAACACTGTTCTGTTAAGAAAGGAAGAGACTGCACTATGACAAATAAATTCTAAAATTTTTAATTTAAAAGGTCAAGTCTTTTCCTCATGCCCTCTTCCAAGGAGAAAATTCTTAAAAATTCATCAGTCTTAATTTTTTAAAAAGCTACGGGAAGATCCAATGATTTGATTGTACAAAAAAGGACAGTTGGATTTTTTCCTTCTTTTATAAATGTTGCTCCTAGAGCTGAACACACCAAAAAACCCCACAAAATCTCTCATTTGTAGTTACAGCCTCAGAATAAAATCGGTCCCAGAAATTAATGATGTCTGTGAGAGGTGCACTGCTAACTTGCATTAGATTTTTCTCTGTCCCCAGACCAGACAGAAGTCAACCAAACAAAAGAAAATAAGGACAGATTTTTCAAAGCAGACCTTTTGGGGAAAAAAATAAATATGCTTTCAGTATCAGAAAAATTGAAAACACTTGGGTTTGATTTTTATTTTAAGAGGAAAGAGAGACCTGCTTTCATATACATAAGAGATAAATAATGCCCCCATACACACACCTTTTCCTACACCCAGGTGAAAAAAGACTTGAGAAACAGTATCAGACTTTTTCTGCCATTCAAGTATACAGAAATACTCCATTATAACCAAAGTGCAACATGAAGAGACTACCTATTAAAAAAAGCAAATGCACAATATCAGGCTGCTGTGACATTGTAGTCTCACAGTTCCATTACCCTTCTGCAACATTAAGAAACAAGCACAAGAGGAACAGAGTTGTTTGTTTGTTGTTGGTTTTTTTTTAAAAAAAAACAAACAAAAAACCTAAAAACAGTGCACATTAGATTACAGTACTAAAAGCACCTACCAATGCATTCTGGTTTCCTGAAGCCTTTTTTATGTTTCTTGCAGGCACTCCATGAAGATGACTAAGTCTACTCTGGAAACCTAAAAAAAAAAAAAAGGGACAAATTGATCTAAGAGTACTTCCTATACCATAAAACTGAAAAAATTTACCACTACATACCAATCTATTAATCTGATGTCGTTTAAAAATATCTTAGTACTGCCAAACATTGTGGTGGAAGCAAAGAGCACAGAATGGGAACAGTGAGAGAAATGCTATGTCGTCATGAAAATCAACAAGTCTGTAGATATTCTTACAGACATCCTGACTCTATGCACAGTTGGCTGCATAAGCAGTGCATACTGAATTACAATAGGAAAGTGATTTTTGCACCGCTTATAATTCATTAGTATTAGAAAATGTCAAATCTGGTGAATATGCAGAGATTAAGCCCTCAGAAACAATTCTAAGCATCTGGAAAATAAGCCTCACAAAAGAATTCAATACATTCAGTGTGTAAAGGAGTTTGAAAGTGATTTGACCACTGCTCACATAAAAGATCTGCAAATGAATGTGAAAGGAGATCCTCCGTGGCAGAGGAAAGGTACAACAGAATTCTTTGGCAGCAAGCTGAGTTCTGACAACTTCAGTCTTTAGACAAGAGTGGGTTACCAGCTGTAAATGAAATTTAACACCGGTACAACTTACCACTGGATATGCTGGATCCACAGTTGTCTAAAGTATTTTAAAGGAAAAGGAAAAAAAAAAAAGTTTTCTAAGATACAGTCTCAATTCTTGCTCTGAAGAAACCCTTCCCTCTTCTCTACAAGCAATATGGCCTGACCATACAGCAAAGCAAAGCAGATGGTCACTAGTCCTTCCAGACTTTGAATTAATACACTTCTATAGAATTCTAAACACTACCACAGAAGACAGGAACAAAATGGAATATAACGATTCACTTTAAATATAATTAAATATAATAACAACAGAATAAAAGATAATTCTCAAAGCAAAAATTGAGACAAAAAGAAGGGTAGGCTAACAAAATTAGTTCTACACTTTCTGACTTTTCTGACTTCTTAAAAATTATTTCTAATGATATCTTAAAAATGAAAATAGTTCAAGGGAACAAACTGGTAACTCCAAGATCTTGCCAACACTTACTTATTTTGGATAATCCACAGACGTCTTTCTACTGTACCCAAGTGATCTTACAGTTTGGATTTGCCTGATTGTTACTTACCTCTTCTTCCTGAACGGGACATAAGAGGGAAAGTACCAGTTAAGATACTTTGAAAGACTGGATCAGGCAGTTCTCTCTCCAGCTCTGCAGCATCTTCTTGTTCCCACCATGGAATGACTCCTGTAATTCCACATGCTCCACCAGATTCATTTTCATGAAACCAATCACTCTGCTCATCATCACCTGTATGAGGGCAGTATCCCCCCAAGTCCCCAAAAAAGGAGGAGCAGAGAAGATAAAAATCAAATGTTACCATCCATAAACACTCTGACAGGACAACTACTACTTTTGCTTTATAGCCATATAGCAATTACATGTATATAGCAGTTCTATTTGGAAAATGTTTCTCAATAGTATGACAAGAGTTGCTATCAACAAAACCACATAAAGCGTAATGTTTTAAAACCAATTTACAATAGCGAAAAACAATAGTAAACTAGTTAATCCTTTGGCAATAACTGCCAGGAAATCCATTTCAGTTACTGCACTTTACATATCAACAAAAACCAAGCCTTAATCTCCTGCAGGGAATTAAAAGGTATAAAACTGTGAAACTAGTTCTTTGCAGCTGATAATGGTATATAATTAGCTTAATTTCATGATTTGTATGGCTAGTAAAAGGGGAAAACAATCATGAACAGATGTGACTAAATGAAGTTAATCTGATTAAATTCATTTAGAAATAAGTTTTGAAAAAGTTGATTTTAAATGAAAACTGACAGTATCATGTGATTGAGAATTATACTGCATTATATCTCAAAGCTGGTCATTTTTACTGACAATATTTATAGATGTAGCATTTAAGTATCAGGATTTAAAGTCACAAGTAAGACAAGAATGAAAATCTGATCTTAAGCTTAGCTCATAAACACACTGGCAACTAAAAAGAAATTAATTGTTTTAAAATGTGGGGGTTTTTATACAAACCAGGCAGTTTACAGAAGATCAGAAAATATCTTCACAAAACATGGCAAGTTTCCTTGCTTACACCCAAAAACTAGATTTCAAATCAATTCTTGCTCTGAAGAAACCCTTCCCTCTTCTCTACAAGCAATATGGCCTGACCATACAGCAAAGCAAAGCAGATGGTCACTAGTCCTTCCAGACTTTGAATTAATACACTTCTATAGAATTCTAAACACTACCACAGAAGACAGGAACAAAATGGAATATAACGATTCACTTTAAATATAATTAAATATAATAACAACAGAATAAAAGATAATTCTCAAAGCAAAAATTGAGACAAAAAGAAGGGTAGGCTAACAAAATTAGTTCTACACTTTCTGACTTTTCTGACTTCTTAAAAATTATTTCTAATGATATCTTAAAAATGAAAATAGTTCAAGGGAACAAACTGGTAACTCCAAGATCTTGCCAACACTTACTTATTTTGGATAATCCACAGACGTGTTTCTACTGTACCCAAGTGATCTTACAGTTTGGATTTGCCTGATTGTTACTTACCTCTTCTTCCTGAACGGGACATAAGAGGGAAAGTACCAGTTAAGATACTTTGAAAGACTGGATCAGGCAGTTCTCTCTCCAGCTCTGCAGCATCTTCTTGTTCCCACCATGGAATGACTCCTGTAATTCCACATGCTCCACCAGATTCATTTTCATGAAACCAATCACTCTGCTCATCATCACCTGTATGAGGGCAGTATCCCCCCAAGTCCCCAAAAAAGGAGGAGCAGAGAAGATAAAAATCAAATGTTACCATCCATAAACACTCTGACAGGACAACTACTACTTTTGCTTTATAGCCATATAGCAATTACATGTATATAGCAGTTCTATTTGGAAAATGTTTCTCAATAGTATGACAAGAGTTGCTATCAACAAAACCACATAAAGCGTAATGTTTTAAAACCAATTTACAATAGCGAAAAACAATAGTAAACTAGTTAATCCTTTGGCAATAACTGCCAGGAAATCCATTTCAGTTACTGCACTTTACATATCAACAAAAACCAAGCCTTAATCTCCTGCAGGGAATTAAAAGGTATAAAACTGTGAAACTAGTTCTTTGCAGCTGATAATGGTATATAATTAGCTTAATTTCATGATTTGTATGGCTAGTAAAAGGGGAAAACAATCATGAACAGATGTGACTAAATGAAGTTAATCTGATTAAATTCATTTAGAAATAAGTTTTGAAAAAGTTGATTTTAAATGAAAACTGACAGTATCATGTGATTGAGAATTATACTGCATTATATCTCAAAGCTGGTCATTTTTACTGACAATATTTATAGATGTAGCATTTAAGTATCAGGATTTAAAGTCACAAGTAAGACAAGAATGAAAATCTGATCTTAAGCTTAGCTCATAAACACACTGGCAACTAAAAAGAAATTAATTGTTTTAAAATGTGGGGGTTTTTATACAAACCAGGCAGTTTACAGAAGATCAGAAAATATCTTCACAAAACATGGCAAGTTTCCTTGCTTACACCCAAAAACTAGATTTCAAAGGATATGTTTTTTATTTTAATTCTACTTCAAAGTATCCAAACCATGCCTCACTATTTCTGCATATAAATTATTTGGCATCTCAATTTTTAATGAGACAGGGCTAAGCAAGACATAAACAGAAGATTTATTAGACAGAATTTTCAAGAACAAAAAACATTCACGTAAAATCTTATTGCCACTGAACCTCAACAACAGGAAAATAAAAATAATGAAAACCCAAGCCAAGATTTGAGGATAAATAAAAGTTCAACCCACTTTCTTCATTTCATTTGTTGCTATGAAAAGAATACTTCAAGAGCAATTTCAAGTGAAAATGGTTGTAAACATTCCTCAGAAAAAATACTTCAAGAAAATATAGGATAATTAAGGCCCCTCACTGGTCACTTGTAGGTGAAATCTGATCCTTACATCTTTAATGATCACTACTAAAAACAAAATTAGCAGAGGCTAGAAAACAGGAACTTCTAGACAGAGGAAGGGGAAAACAGATGTGGAAAGAGATACATAGGTATAAGTAAGATTTAAACTTCTTTGCCTTCCTGGTGCCTCTTGACATTTATCCTCATTTTCATTATTATTCTATGGCACTTCACAAAGGTGTTCACTAATAATTTTCTCCTGGTTTCATTACAGATATAGTTTCGTTGGAGAATGTCTAAGAGTACTGAACATCACTGAACACTGGTGGTGATAGAGGGAGAATCTCTATCCTTTACATTATATTTATCTGCAGTCAGAATTAAGTTTGAACCCCTTGTTTAGATTTTCCAAACTTCTATGTAGATAAACTTTGTCTGAATATTGTCATGAAAGCCTTGACTAATAAGAAATACTACCAAGAACTCAAAAGAAGTCTTGTTACTCATAATTCACCGATGAAAGTAGGTAGAGAATTCTGAATTTGGTTTCACAATCATCTGAAGGATAGAAGCCTGGAAGAGGTACGCAATGCAGTCTTGAAAGAGCTACAATTTAAGACTGGGTTGGTGGAGTGCAAGATAGGGCAAATAGTGACTATGGAAGGAAACTTATCTTTACTGTATGCCCAGCAACAGTTCTGAGTGGAAAAAATACATAATTACTTTTCTTATTTGAGCAGTCGACGTATTAGTATGTTAAGCAACTATCCACAAAGACATCTTGCATGTTATGCTATTATACACTTCCCTAAGCACTTACGTTGTTTACTGCCAAAGGCAGAATAAAGAACCTAAGATCTGAACCTCACAGGCTATTCCCACATGATAACATGCTTCAGGTATACTGTTTTTTTAGCTTGTCTGTGCACTTTAAACAACTGTGAATCCTTTGACTTTTTTCCATCATATTATAAACATGAGGCAAGCATAAACCTATTACTATTATTCTTATCCAGGTGAAAGAACCCACAAGCATTTTGTTTACCAGTTTCTCTACCTTGAAGGAATGTCATTTTCAAAAGGAGTCAGGGAAGAGGGCTGCACTTAATCAATTCCATACCTTATACATATAGGCAATATAAGAGACACCTCCCTGCCCAAGGCTGTGGTAACCAAATACTTGAATTTTATCCTATTTAATTTGCAGCTCTTAAAAAGGCAACACAGTATCCATAGCAAACATGAGCTTATGAGAACAGAAAGTCAAAGCAACATTTTTTTACTTCAAAGTATTTCAAAAATTCACTATCCTGTCCTTTCCTCTTAGGACTGCTGAATGTCTATTCAGCACAAGACTCCCAACAAATTACCATATTCTTCCAAGATACAGGAAAGTAGAACCATCCCTCGATCTCCAGAAACTTATCTCAGAGCCCATGCATTCTCCTAGCCACATATTTAAAATACAACACATTTGTTTGGGGATGATGTTAATGGTCCAATGAATTACTTCAAAGCAATTTACATTCAACTATAACTGTAGTGATCAGGACACAAAAAAAATAAAATAAATTTAAGTCTCGGAAATATCAGCCTAAATTCTAAAATGTCAAGGCACTTCAGTTTCATGCTTAATTTATATATTTTTGAGCTATCCTCTCCCCCCAGTTGCTGCTTTCTGAATTTTCACTTCTGTGTTTGAGTCTACGTACTTAACTAACTACCACTCCATGTTAAATTACTTGCCTGCCTGTTTAGGACATTTAGAAAATTATTTATGTGGGCTCCTCATAGTTTCTCTACAGCTACAGACCTCATTTGCATCACCACCAGTTTCACATTCAGAACAGCAGCATAGCTTCACCTCTTTTAGCTCTAAACAGGGCAGGATTACAACAGACTTTCCACTGCATGTAAATAGCTTCCCCCTCTTCTTAGTTTTCTTGCATCTCAAAAAAGGCCAGACTACCCTCCATAATCGTCACATGCAGTGTACCTGTGGTTGCCTATAACACAACATACTTGGAGAAGCTGCCATGAGTAGACCTCACCATCAGTGTTCTATAACCACCACTTGATACTGTGCTGCTCCACTATCCATCAATTTGCACACAGAGAGCAATAGCACATGGAGCGTAAAATTCCCTAGATGGTAGTCTCATTTCTAACACAGCTCTACCTCTTTCTAGGTAAAATAACCAACACTGCTAACAGCTGTAAATCATTTGGAGACACCAAAAGATTCACTATAACACATACAAGGAGTTTCAGGATAGCAAAGCTCAAGTTACTCATCCACAGAGGTACATTGCATCTTCCTCTTTGTGCTCTACAGAAATACCTTGGTAAAAGGGACACTATTCAGACACGATTCAATCTAAGCAGCTAGTTCTTCTGACTCAAATTTGAAAACTTCACATGAAGGCCTCCTCCTACTCCTCCACTCCAATGTAACCTCATACCAGGCACTCTTGAGTAGGACTGTACAGATGTGCTGTTGATAAATTGCACCATGGATATCACACAATGTCAGCTTTACATTAATCTCTACCACTGTGATCCACATCTTATACTTAGGAATTCAAATATTCAGGTCACATATAACAACTTCACACTATTTCTCTTTCACCTGCCAGGACTATAAACTAATTAGCCACAGCAGCTCAAAACTGGTGTGATTATACTTAGCATTGCACATTTTATTTCTTTTATAGATGGAGAATGACACACTGACACCTGTAGCTACCAAGATCCTAGACAAGGTTCAAATTAGTTTCTCACAAGAGAAGACAAAAGGATGGAATTCTCATATACTGAATCAGTAGTGGGTCATCTTCATAAAGGACACAGTAATGAATATATGTTTAACCATAAAATAATGAACAGCTATCTTTAAAAGCTTCACCACATCCACAGTGGAACTCTGACATTCCCTGACCTTCTCCAATTTTAACTGTTTAACACTTACACTAATATAATTTTCCTTCCTACTTGCTTAGATCTTAAAGGACATTTCAAGTGCTGCATGTTATGATTTAAAAGGTCTTAAGTCAAACTTTGAATTTCCCCAAGTGTACTTATGGTGCAGATGGACTAGGAATGATGAATAAAAGTTTTTATTAGCCATACCCACACTATAAAATTCCTAAAAGATTATACTTGCAATTTGACATATTTTCCCCAAACAGCAATATCAACTGGTGTTCAAATAATGCCACGATTTTGTTAACATTGTGTTGAAAGCTTAACTTACAAAGTGCCTTGAAGATGCAGGTTATACTACTACCTACGTCTATAATGGAGTTGCATTATATCTTAGATGAGACCTTTTACAAGAAGAGTTTTGAAGCAAAAGTTTTCTACACTGGGAATAACACTGCATTAAAGTTTTAAACTTAGCATTAAAGTTCTTAATAATTACAAAACTGCCATTTACAAAAATGCTATTAGGAACAAAGAAAAGAGTAGGAAGAAGTCACAAGAATTTCTGATACATAAACTTCAGCCACTGTTCAGTTCTTGCAATTATTTTGTTGGCAGGCTCTCCCACCTCCATACTTGAGGGTTTTATATTTGCAGAGGATTTGGGAGTTTTGTTAACTGTATTAAATCTCACCCAAAAGTTGACCAATTTACAAACCTCTGAAAAAAATAAAATGTATAGGAATTCACTTGAGGTTTGTTAATAGTTCAACAGCTACCTTCTTCACTGACAGTACTCGCACTGAGTATTTTCCATAATATTTAAGCTTTCACTGGTTAACTGTATATGGTATGCAATGCTTCACAGATGAAAAAAAAAACAACCTGCCACATGGGGATTGCGAAACACTGAGTACCAGTTACTTCAGCCAGAAGGTAGCATGACAGTGAAACAGAGCAGAGGAAGAGAGCTGCTTTTGCCCTCTTTACATGACCTAACATAAGCACCTGGATTACTTGGAAAAGGAGGACAAGCATGGCTAGCCTCAGATGAGGAATTCATAGTAACAAAAGAAGTCAGACAAAAAAGCTTTGAGACTGGAACAGAGGCAGGCTGGAAAGGTGAGGGTATACAGGGTATAAGGGTTTTTAAGAAATGTTAGATGGCCCACCACATATTAGAATTTGAACACAGGATTTTCAAGTCTCAGCAATTTTCTTTTATCAGAGCAACTGATGGCAATTAAAAAGATACCTAGCAATTAACCGACCACTACCCCTAATTACAGCACACCTGGTTTTCTTGAACCAAACTATGAAAGTTGAAACTCTTCTGAGAGTCTGTGCACAGAAGAATATAGTTACTGTGGGGGAATTTATTTCTATCTGTTTTTTGAAACAATTTTGGAAAATATTAAAAGCTGCAAAGTCAGGCAGTCGAAAGTGACAGAATTAAACACTCAAGACTGGCCAACTGCTTGAAGAAGTCGCTGCCTTAGATCACTTTCCTTATTAGAATGTCTATCCCATAGTATTAATGTGCTTTGAGAATTAATTAGGGTTTTTATAAAGGGTATTTGTCTGCAATAAATGAGATATTGTTCTTAATATTAGAAAAACAAAAATTAACAAATGTTGCCCTGGAAAACAGAATCATCTCCTCTTCTACTGAAACTTCTGAATGACAACAGACATGTCATCTAAACCAAGTATTTCACCAGGCAGCATGAATTAATCTCTGGTTCTCCACTTGACTTAGTAGAAACCTGAAGTCAGAAGTGCAGAAAATCTGAACTACAAATGAGGTCAAGATGATGATGTTCTGCACATGCATCCTGGAGGAGGGACACTGGGAAGACAGGAATCTAGAGTCTAGCTTTTAAAAATGAAGAATAAAATAAGCCAGTTCTTCCTTTCATACATCTTCACCCTGTCCTCTCCCAGATTTCTCTTACCTAGGCTTTTCGTTTGCTTTTATCAGATTTATTTTCTCCTTCCTTCATTCTTTTTAACTTTGTATGCATCCTAGCCCAGATATAAATTAATTTAGAGATAAAATAACTTCATCTTTGTAAGGTGAGCACAAAGATAAAAATTGCTATCATTTTCTTTGAGGGGGAAATCAGCATTATTATAAAATAATTTTGGTTTTACAGTAGGAAGTCTGATAGTACTTTCATGAAAAAGTCTTCATAAATCCAAAACTATAATGCAGATCTAAGAATGTCTGTGATCCAGTGCAAAGCTAATGGTCTTTTGATCATACCCATAAAATAACTAGTTCGAAGTAGAGATTTACAAAATAATGTTTGGGCGTGACAACATCCTTTTCAAGTTTAATCATTGCTGTTCTTTATACTTCAGAATATGATTCCAGGTTTAATATTTTCTGCTTGAAAATTACAATAAAACTCAATCAAGGTGCAAAAATCAAGCAGGCAAAAATAAAAATGTCAGCTCTACAGTAAAGAACCGACACTAAAACAAGTTATCACCACACCAGGGAAAGAACACTTATTCACCAGTCCTTCCCCTTTTCTCCTCCCAGAAAATGTAAGAAAAACAGAAAGGAATTGAAATGTTTTAAACCATATTATTCAAAGACTTCAATAATTTAGTTCAAGACTTAAGGACAAAAATAAATATATTGGCAATGTACTTCAGAAACATATGTAATTAAGAAATGTGGAAGCTCACATTACATACATAGAGGATAAAAGTTTTTAAAAGTGCAAGTCAAAAGAGAAAAACAAAATCTTTTTATGCATGTAATATTAAAATACTCCTCAACTGAAGATCTAAACTTTTAGAGAGAGCCTAAATTCTTCAAAAGAGCTTTGTGTTAGCACAACTAAATAGTGATACTCAGACTGGGAGGCACAGTTTATGTAGCACAAGTTACTGTTGAGCAAGGAAGGTAACACCCTTTGTTCTAAGTCTGAAAAATAATTTCCCCGTTGTAATGTTAAAATAGAAGACAAAAACTCCCAGAAGATTGTATTACACAGTAGAGAAAGAAAAACAACCACACACCCAAATAACAAACATTCCTTTAACCTAGATCACTACTGTAGAATGAGCCAGGACTTGTTTTCTTGCACACACACAAGCAGTCCGTGACAAACTGCGTAAGAAAATAATCTCCATTACCACTAACTTAGAATCGCTAAGAGAAAAGCAAGTCTTAATCACCTGAAAGGCTATTTTTGCCTCACTTTTGCATACTGTCAAAGACAGCAAGTTGTTAGCCCATGAGCTGGACACTAAGATGCTAGCATGATACAGATAAATGTGTCACACTTAAAGATGGCTATAAGGGTTAAAGCTGAAAAAAACCAAACCTTACCTTTCCATCCCCAACAGTTTTATCACATAAAAATACATGAGAACATTATGCACAGTAAAGGAAATTTCTGAATCCTCACTGCTTTTTAAATAAAAAATGTTGAGAGGAGCAACTTTAAACAGCACGCATCATCTAATCTTAAGTCTTCAAATGCTGAAAAAGTAGGTTTTTTTTAAACTATTTTTCAAACAAACTATTGAATGAAAAGGAACTATAAAATCCTGCCATATTAATTTGGAAGAAAGAAAAAAGCTACCTCAAAAATAGTTTGAGAAGCAGTACTATGATCAGAGTTCTGTCCCAAAATTGGAGGACCTGAAGAATTACAACTTAGTGCACATAACCTTTTGGAGATGCTCAGGTTGTAAGTTTACTGTATTACAAGAGACTGCTTCTCATGACAGCTTTGGACTAAGTCATAGTTTCAGGACATCCTTTGGTAACATTTAAAAAAACCCAGAAAGCAAGCTGTACTTCAACTCATTTAAATAGTAACAGTAACTGGAATAGAGTAATTAACCTATGAAATAGCTTGTAAAGCTTACAGAATTTCAACTGATGTGGTTTGAGGGGTGCAGAAGGGAAAGATTGTTTCAATACCTTGTCTTCCCTCATCATTGGTAAACAAACCAGCATCACTGCTGCTCAGACTGCTGGATTCACTGTAATAAGAGAAAGAAAGAAACAGATCAAAAGAACAATTGATCTTTCAGTTGTAAAATCTTAAGGAGATTAGGCTGTGCTCAAATTGAACTTAAGCCCAACAAAGATCGAAAGAAAATAGGATGATTTTTTTTTTTTTTTTTAATCAAACTGCAGATATCGTTCCATTAACTACAAAGCATATTATTTTTGGCACATAAAACCACAGGAATCTAATGGTACTCTGACAGTAAGCCAGATGTGACTGCAACGAGGTGCTGACACAATTGATGCATTTTATTATCTGCTTCCATCAAATGCTCACTGCTCCCTTTTTATGCTGTGCAATTCAGTTTGATCCTGGAACATCACGGCTCAATAAAATAGGAAAAGTCTCAGTCAAAAGCAGCCTAAGCCTTCTAGTTCCATTAACTACAAAGCATATTATTTTTGGCACATAAAACCACAGGAATCTAATGGTACTCTGACAGTAAGCCAGATGTGACTGCAACGAGGTGCTGACACAATTGATGCATTTTATTATCTGCTTCCATCAAATGCTCACTGCTCCCTTTTTATGCTGTGCAATTCAGTTTGATCCTGGAACATCACGGCTCAATAAAATAGGAAAAGTCTCAGTCAAAAGCAGCCTAAGCCTTCCTTCAACATGTGAAATGTCGGAGTCTGAAAATCGAATTACCTTTCTAAACATCATTTGCAAATACTCTGGAAAAGACACTGCTAAAGGTTTCACAACTTGGAGAAAAAGAAACATTTGTGCCAAAGGTAGCCAATTAAATAAAAATAAAGGTCACCCTGAAGAAAAGTATGATCAATGATTGTAACAGCAAGAAAAAAACCAAAACAAGGTACATTTTACTTTTCTATTATGTCTATCGTGGCCTTAAAATTAGAACATATGACATGCATATACTTCTCTCTAAATTAAAAAACATGAATAGGTAAAGTATTTTGTTCTTTCCTGTACACACATTGTTACAAACAACACCCAGGTGTCTCTAAATAGTAACACAGACTTGTCTTCTAATAACACAGATCACAATTTGGTGAGATTCACACCAAAGAATTTTTGCTAAACTATTTTTTACTTCTTTCCTGAATAGAGTGGCTCTGCTAAGGAATATGCTTACCAAAATTTAAACACATTTTACTTACAGTGGGATGTAGAATAATTAAAAAAAAATAAAATAAATCACTTCAGTTCCCTATGCAAATCCAAGTACAAGTTGCATACAAGCTATTTACAAGAACTTCAGATCTATTTACGTTTCTACATTTATTAATATTAAAACATCCATGCAGTCCTATACTTTAATTCAAATGGCTTAAATTAATTTTATTTATTTTCTAGTAATAAATTAGTTGTATTTTTGTTCCTAAATAACTGGTACAACAAGGAAAATTATTTGCTTTTAGATGTTAATCTCTCACAAAAATAAGCCTGAAATTTTAAGGCTTGCAATATGAATTAGTCTTTCTTTGGGAGGCATCCCAACAGGATTTCAAACAGAATATGGTATCAAGAACCACAGAGCAGTGATTAAAAAAAAAATAAAAAATCATTAGATGTATATATATGCAGCTGTGTTTGAAGATTAAGTTTTCTTAATCTTTGTTGCATCTTCTGCTTAGCCATATTCTTACTGTATAAGCAATAATTATCATGTCTTTTATACATAAGATAATCAGAACAGACTTAAACACTTGCACAATTGCCCTAAGCAGAAGCAAGATGACAGGCAAGTGATGAGAATGGAATCATCTTGCATAGGGGAGACCAACCCTTAAACTTCCCAATGTTGCAAACATTAGTAACTTCTTTCTGGAAAGCATCCCATCCTCACTTTAATTACAACATAGATGGTCCTACTGTCCTCACATTGTGCACACTTTTGCATCATACATATCTCAAAGAAAAAAATATTCTTTTCTCATAGATTCTTGCTGTCCATTTACTTTTAAAAATTAAAGTTTGGAAATCCTTTCAGTCCTAGCATGTCAGCCACTTTCCCCACCGAAATTTCCGATTCTGAGAACAGTCCCACCATTTTTCTGTTTTTTAAAAATAAGACATTTTAATTGTGCAATAATTCTTACCAAAGGACTAGCCACTTCATGAAAATACAACCACTTGAAATTTTCAAAGTTACATATAAAAATGTTTTATTTTAAAATAATCAAATCACATCACTGGCATATCCATGGCAGCCATTGTGTTCATTCTCATTGGGCCACAGTCAAATAGAACAGGGATTACAGCTGAGATAACTGCTACATGGCAGTCATTTCATGGAATAAATTAAAAACCTCTGGAATTAGTATATTAATATCCAAGTACATTAAAGTTATGACAATTTATTTCTATTTTTAATATAATTTTGTACTGTATATTGCTAATCCTTCTGCTTTGTAATGGGAATTCCTCTCCCAGCCAGACTTCCAGGAAAAAGAAAAAACCACCAGATTCATTTAGTCCTATAAAATAGGATTTTCAAGAAAAACTTGGAAGTAACAGCTCTGCTATCTAAAAAACTTCACAGCTTTATTTATGTATTTAAGAAATCAAAGAAGACTTTTTTTGTGTGTGTGTGATTAGTTATCATTACTAGCAAACTGTCCCATACCTTGGTTTCACAAGGACTTGTGGCCTTTGTTTACTAACCAACTCTGTCCCTGAGAACCAACCAGCCACTCTTTTCACACTGACTGGGAGGCTGGTGGATGAACATATCCAAGTTCCACTGCTGCTCTCTTTCAAAGGGGGCAATTTATTTTTCTCTCTATTTAAAATGCTAACAATTGTCAAAGCTTGCAGGAATTAACTATAATCCAGAATTACAAGCGTTGCCAGATTTGGCTGAAACTGGCCACTGAGTTAAGCTTTAATGATAAGAGACAATGAGCAAAGGACAGGCTCTGATCATGGAATTTATTTTTGGGATCATTTAGATGCTGACATTTGAAAAGCTTGAAGACTTCCAATACTACTTTAGAATCCTGCACTTAAAAAAAGGGTTATTGCCGTGTATGGTGTGTGAACACACACAGATAAAAGATTGCAAAAGTAGCGTCACTCAGGAATTTTAACGTGCACTTCAAATATATATGTTATGTTATTTTAAAGAAAATTCATGTATACATTGAAAACTTCTACTTTTTACTTTTGCCCTTCTGACAAGTGTTGAAACAGGCGTCTTATCCAAAATGCTTTACGAGCTCTCCATATCTTGTGCAAATTACAAATGGTGTTCCCTTTTAAAATCTCAGCTTTTACTTTTAAAACTTACTCTTAGAAACAGAGTCTATTGGTTGTTTTTGATTCTTCTGGCTAAATGATCTCAAACAAAGCAGTTAGTTAAACGAATTAAAATTATTCACATACAAAACATTCAGATACAGAACGTACCTGAGAGGCTTAAATGTGGTGGATTTTTTACCAAATTTTGAAATACATATTTTGTAATTCAGTGGTTCCCAAATCTTGGGGTACAGGTGACCACTGCATGAAATTTTGTAGAATGACAGGCCATCACTCAACCATGTGCATGAACAGAAAAAAATATTAAGATGAGAATGGTTTTTAAGGCCATTTTTTGGGGCCAAACATTTGAAGAACAATTTGAAAAATAACAGCATTTGATATAAGAAAATATTAAACATTTTGAAGAGGAAGATGAATTTTCAAACCAATAGTTTGTTTTGTGAAAAAAAATATTCAGACCAACCTGGAAGCATCACAGTTTTGGGAGACTACAAGAGGATTTTCATATTGATCTGTCTTCTGTCCACCCAAAAATTAGCTACAGAATTTTTGAGTTGCATAAGTGTTATCCTTTTAACACAACAAAATATTTTATAAATAAAAAAGGTGATGAGTAAATGGACATATTATAAACTACACAACGATTCCTATCTCCAAGGAAATTTTTAACCATCTGTCTTTAGCTGCCAAACTTAGGGGAAGAAATTCCCAGTAGGAAAGAGGAGGGAAGTTTCCTAAAGGCTTCCTTATAGCACACACTCCTGTCTTGCATGTCAGAGCGAGACATCTAAAGCTTCACTGGCTGCCCTGAAGTACTGCTTTTGCTCTAGTAATTGAGATGCTCAGAACAATCTTGAACTCAGGATTCATTGAGCTCTTTCAGCTGATTATTGTCTGCAGCTGTGGGACAAAATTAGTACATAATAAAAAGACTTAGAAGTTTTCTGACAATAACTGGAGTTAGCCATTTACCAATACTGCTGTTACTACAGTAATCAATTCATCTGCTCTGGTAAAAACCCCTTTTCCATCTACATCTCAATTCTACCTCTTCAGTAAGGAAGAAGTTTAACAGTTTATAGATAAAATGCCTACAACAAAACCCCAACAACCCAAAGACATTAGTGCTGTCAAGCAACTGACCAAAATTGTGTTTTAATACGAGTCTTTCTTGTTGACAGTTCTGCATTTAGAACCAGACACATGGGGTAAACATAATCAAGCTTACCAGGCCCTGCAGGTTAACATCCCCTGTGTGTGGTGGAAAAATGGCTTACACCTTACCGCCTTAGTGTGTTGTCAAAACAGTACTTTGGAAACAATTACCATTGTAGTACGACTGCTGTCTGGAATGGATGGATGAGGTGTACTGCCAAAGGGCCATCATTCCCCCATTTTTCTAATGGTAAGCTCAGGTGTTTCTGAACTGTAAATTGGTTTTTGCATTTCTTAAACGATGCATATCCTTGGCAACCTGCAGACTTTTTATGCCCACATCACATAAGAACACATTGTCTAAATGGTGGCTCTAAACACTGACATCTTTTCTGATTAATAGAAATAACAATCAAATCACTAATGTCTAGAAATTTAAAAAAAAATAATATTTTTTGTCCAAGACCTGTCACCAGTTGAAATAGCTAGAAAAAAACTTCATTATTTGTATATTCTGTCATTCTTAATGTTGAAAGGATTAGAATGTGTTTAAAGAAACTGTTTTCTTGGTTATTCTTTTGTTACATGACTATTATATTCTGAATTCCTTAACCTAAGCGACTAAAAAAATAGTGGACTCAAAAACAATATTAAGACTAACTTGCTAAAACAAATACTGATATTTAATTCCAGAGTTAAAATGCTAGGATAAAGAAAAATCCAAAGATTCCCAATACAAGTAACAGTAACAAAAGCAAACATCCAAAGTTTTTGTAAAAAGGAAGAGAAAGGATAACCTGTCACTCATGTTCTCATCTGAGCCCTTTTGCTCCTCATATTCCATTTTGTCCTTATTTGCTTGGTTCAGTTCTTCATTTTCTATAACTACTCCTTCATCCAAGATTTCTGGTCCTTGTCGAGATGCAGCTACTTTTCTTTTTTTCACTTTGCTCTTGGAGAACTCTTGGTGTTGGTATGATTTATTGTCATTGTCCATGTCTTGATCTCTGCTGTTATCCTGCTGTTGAGTTATTGTCAGTGCATTAGAGACTTCTGATGGCAGATCTATTGCCATCCGTTTTACCTTTCTTCTCCTGCGCAAAGTTCTGTTTCCCAAACTGTCAACAGTCAAATCTGGTTCATGCCATAGAGGTCTTTTGCCTCTCATGTTATTTAAGTTTGAGGAAGGCCTACGTTTAGCAACTAGCAACTGGTCATCAGAGTCACTGTGGTCTTTCTTATTAGCATGATTCTCCCTGTAGTCTTTGTTTGATTCTTCTAAACTGGAATCAGAACCTTCACTTAAGCAGTGACCAGTTTCCCAAGGATGATGGGTGGTAAATGAACGTCTTTTTCGTCCCCTCCTTTTCCTTGCCTGTCGCTTTAGAAGGCAAGACACACTTCGAGAATGATCTCCAGTATCAGCAAAACCCCCTCTGGCTTGCTCTGAACTTTCTTCCAATGCTGAGACTAGATCGTGAACCAGCTCCTCCATAGTCCTG
>NW_009952796.1:2705604-2714899 GCF_000747805.2 Chaetura pelagica
CTGCTGAAATGCCTATAAATTCAAAGAAAAAAAAAACAACAAAACAAACACACAAGAAAACAACAAATGAATCTGAAGAGTTAAGCATAAACTCTAACAATTGTACCTGCCAAAATATCTTCAGTCACTTTAGGCTATCTAGTCTTAATATCCATCCTATAAAGATCCTTGTACTTCTGCTGAGAGCTACAGCCTTGCCAACCAGTCCTGCACAATTTGCAAAACATCAGCAAACATTTCTTCTGAAAGCTATCTTAAGTATCTTCACAAATTTCTGTCTTGGAAAGAACAGTGAAGTTGTTTTTTCTACCCCATTTCTTTTTTACCTCCCTATTATTATAGAATCACAGAATCCTAGGGCCTGGAAGGATTGTTTGTCTTTAATTAATCTCACACATTTTAATGATTTTTAGGGATTTTGCATGGCAAAAGCATCAACAAAGGCCATTCACTCTAACTCCAGGTAGTGAGCACACATTAAATTTATGAATGGGAAATGGAATACATAATATTCCTCCTTGATAGCATATTAGGGAGTTCTGTTTAAGACTTGTCATAATGATAAAGTATTTTTTATCTCTTGATGCTGCCTAAATGCCATAATGAAGTTTAGGCAGTAATTCTTGGATAACACATGACATTTTTTTTAATAGTGACTAATTCTGTCTTTCCAAATGGCTGGTATCTGTTTAATTTTTTATAAATACTGACTCAGTGGAGTCATATTAAGTTGAGAAGAACACCCTGATACGGGTAATTCACATTCATAGAATCACACACTTGAGTAAGGAAAAGTTTCCCTAAACACACACCGTGACTGATTAAGTTCTTATCTTTTAAATGTTAGCTACTTCCTCCTCGAATTTCACTAGCATTTAGCATGTCTTTAGCTCAGTATGCTCTGATAAGCTCATCCACACATTACATGAACATAATTACAAAAAGAAGAGAAAACATTAAATGATTCTGCTGAACTCTTAATCCTTCTCTGAATGCCATGAACCTTCTCTGTAAACACAGGAATCAGACTCTCATGTCAAAGCATTAGGAGACCCCTTTCATTCAGGTAAATCAGAGAACAATGTTAATGCTCTTTACTACATTACACCAACTGGTAAGTATGGAAGACACTCAGTTAAATTATGTAGAGGATGTTTAAAAGCAAGACTCTGTTTTCCAATATAAATTGATGGAGGAATGAACAAATGGTCCTCTACCGACAGTGGCAGAGCTGCAGAGACGGAGAAAATCTGGATACATGGTGCACAGGTTCACTCTCTGACTTACCACAAACTCCAATGTTAAAGGTACTTGATGTTGACGGTCGAACGGGCAGTCATGACCATAAAGTACACAAATTGTAAATATTATGGGGGAATTGAAGAGCACATTTAAGAAGAAATAAGCTGGTCACAAAATATTTTACCTAAAGAAATTAGACATTCTCCTTTAAAACAATTTTCAGAAATACTTCTTTTAATAATTTCAATTGCAAGATCACCAAAAGCACGGAGTGGTAGAAACACAAACTCATTCTGTATTCCTGAAACTGCTGTGCTGCCTGCATTTATTTCTCATACTTCTTTCTATCTCTACTCCTATTACTTGCTCTTAATCTAACTATTTCTTCTGCTCTTAGTAGAGCAGAATTATCATACTCTCTTGTAAGGGATGAGTGCTCTGGAAGAATGCTACTCTTTTCCTTAATCCACTTAGTTCACAAGAATCATAACATACATAATCACACAAAATACTTCTCAGAAGCAAGAGAAGCAACACAATAGGAAAAAAACATTGCAAATGAAGCAGTGATTTTCTGAAAATTCAGAGGAATATTTAACCTAGAAGTTAGTTTTAGAGACATGTAGCATCAAAATTATTTAAAACTAATTTTTACTTTATTATCAAAGTTCTAATTACTGCAGAAGGATTTCTGTGGGGGCAGGGGAGGGCTTATTTGGGGTTTTTTTTGCTTGTGTAGTAAGAGTTTCAACCACCAGTAGAGGCAAGTCCAGGTATGTTTGTACAGGGTTTCAATGTATGATGCTTAAATAGATGTATTGACCTGTGTTTCTCAGTAGCTATAACTGCACAATGAGGAGGGTGTTAGCCCCTAAAGCCTTAACGTTAAACACCCTGAAGACAACTATCCTTGAAGATGTGCCTATCAGAAATGAGATGTTCTTGAGATTTAAGAGGCTAATACTTCTGAGCTAATATAACAGAAACCTTAAGCCTCAAACAGATGAGCTCCTGTACTTTCATTTGGGCTAATTTGAGACACCAATTCCCTCAGCTGCCTGCTCAGCCCTCCTGCCACAAGAGGTGCACCAACAATTGAACTAGAAGGCTTAAACCTACATTCAGCTTTCAGATTTCTGCTAACCTGTCAGAATATGAACTAGCATATAGTAACTCCTGCAGCCCATTGTGCTACTGCCCCTGCAGCACAAAGTAAAAGGAAAAAGGAAGACAGGGACAATAATGTCTTACACCACATTTTGATTAATTTGTTAAATTCAGTATCCCTAATCCATATGGATAACTGTATCACTAAAATCACTCCTAGAGCGGACATAGCAATTTACTCCAGATAATGGCTTAAGTACAGTGGTAAAGTTGCCTTATTTCTACTACATACCTCAAGATCCCACCCCTGGAAACATTCAAGGTCAGGTTGGACAAGGCTCTCAGCAACCCAATGTAGTTGAAGATGTCCCTGCTCACTGAAAGGGTGTTTGTCTAGATGACCTTTAGAGGTCCCTTCCAACCTAAACTATTCTATGATTCCAGCAAACACAATATATCCAGTTTGGATTTATATATCTGATCTAAACTTGCCTTGAATTCCCCCCAAAATTCTGTCAATACAGATGGTGTCACATCAAAAGAAAAAACTCCAGCGGAACGAACACCCTCAGTTTTTTTTGAAACAAAGGGATAATATGATTCTTAAAAGGACTTGAGTGATAAGGCACTTAATTTCCATCAGACAACACCCTCGAATCTTATGCAGTCCTACACTTAATCTTATCTACTGAATAGCAGGTCTCTTCATCGCAACTTCTGAACTAAGGTATGGATAGGTCAGTGACCTTGTTTACCCTAAAAACTACAGACATGGTCTCCAGGATAATGGTATCCTAACTGTGTTACCTCTTGGACAGATCAGACAGATTTAATATTATAATTACTTCAACATGTTTCCTTAGGATTATTATGAGAATTACTTGAATAATCTGGGACAGTGGAAGCTGCTTTGTAACATATTGAGAATAGAATACACCTACTACTTCAGCTTTTTTTTCACATTGCACTTTCAATGTGCCACTGAACCACATTAAAACAACTCCTCTTGAAAACAGAAGAAATGCCTTTTGATTAATTTTATTGGCACTCATTTCTCCTCCTATAACTGAAGAAAAAAAAAAAATTAAAATGCCAACAGCAACCAGAGAAAACATTTAATTTGAAACCTGTCTCCAAAATTCAGGAGTGTATTTCTATTACAGCATTATTTATCATATTAACTCAGCTTTACAATTTCTCCATTGTACAGAACCAGCTGTCGAGCTTTTATTCCAAACCCAGGAAGTAATTTTAATAATTATTGCAGGTACTACTTTAAGAACAATATTTGCATTTGAAATAATTTGAAAAATAGCTAGAAAATGTATTAAAGACATTAATGACAAGTATCAACTGCATTCAGTAAAATGAGAAATTTCAAAGGAATGTAGAACAACATATTGAGGTACATAAAATACTAAGTTGAGCCATAGTTTAGCACGAGTCACATAAAGCTATAAAAATGCTGTTACAGCAACAGCCCACAGCTAGCAATAAACTGTAATGTCTTCTCTAGGAGAAGATTTCACTTTACTACAAGAAAATCTAGTTTGCCTACACTGACCTTTACATTTATCTGAAGCAATTTTAATGTAGTTCACCAAAGGCTGACCCATTTCCTCTCTAACCCTTGCCAGAACAGACCATAAAAGTACTGTTGCAAGTAACAGTACAACTGCTTTCACCTAATCTGAAACAGTTCACACAGCCTGTGTTCAACATTAATATTTGTACTGAAACTCTGGATGGCAATAATAGTCACTTGGTTTTCCAGTGAAAATCACACATTTTTGTTCAAATCCCACCTAAAGCATGCAGGAATGTAGAACTCTTACTGCTCATAAAATATTTAACAAAAACACACGGAAAGGAAAGCTCATGTAGTTGCACAACTCATAAGGAGAGGCAGTATCTTTTACTAAACTGACAGATTCATTTACATTTACCTTCAAGTTCTGTACCCGCTCCTGTTAAATAGATACGGGGTTTCTTGCAGCTAAAGTAATGTTGCATCAGTCTCAGCAATTCTGAAAAGAACCATGATTTTTGTTGCCTTCACAACCCACTATGATCACAAGCTAAAAGCACAATAGTTCTTTGAACATCAGGATTATAAGGTCTGACTTGCCACAATATTTTCCCATTCAGATTCTCCAATGTCTCGTAACATGGCTGTACTCAGTGTACCTTTATCTTCAGTGAGGTCACAAAATCATAGAACGTATGGGGTTGGAATAGAATTTTAAAGGTCATCTAGTCCAGCATCCCCTGCAGTGCACAGGGACTTTTTTAACTAGATCAGGTTGCTCAGTCTCATCGAGCCTGATATTGAATGCTTCCAGGGATGGGGCCTCCACTGCATCTCTGGGAAATGTATTCCAGTGCTTCGCTACCCTCATTGTAAAGAACTTCCTAATATCTAATCTAAATCTACCCTGCTCTAGTTTAAGACCATTACCCCTTGTCCTATCGCTACGCACCCTTGTAAACAGCCCCTCCCAAGCTTCCCTCTTCAGGCTCTCTTCAAGTACTGGAAGGCTGCTATGAGGTCTCCCCAGAGCCTTCTCCTCCCCAGGCTGAACAATACCAGCTCTCAGCCAGTCTTCATAGGAGAGGTGCTCCAGCTCCCTGACTTCACTTTTGTGGCCCTTCTCTGGACTCATTCCAACAGGTCCATGTCCCTCTTGTGTTGAGGGCTCAGAATTGGACACAGTACTACAGGTGAGTCTTACAAGAGTGGAGTAGAGAGGCAGAATCACCTCTCTTGATCTGCTGGCCACACTTTTTTTGATGCAGCCATGGATGCAATTGGCCCTCTGGGCTGCAAGTGCACATTGTTTGCTCATGTCTAACTTTTTGTTCATCTGTACTCCCAAGACCCTTTCTGCAGGGCTCCTCCCTAAAGTACTAAATTGAATCTCATTTCTCCACCTCCAAAGATATTCTCACAAAGCCTTAGAAACATTTGTTTTGAGACTCTGCATTATTGATGAATGTGACTGAAATTTGGTTTTAACAGTTGCAAGTATTTGGGAGGGAGCAGCAGATGACAAATTTTACCACCTTACCTGAAGAATTTACAGATTAAGAAAGAACTACTATGGTTCTTGGGACACACAAATGGGAAAGCAAAAATGGAGCAACATACCTTAGTTAAAAATATTAAATACCTAGCAAAAGACTACGATAGACGAGGAAATAATCGATAAACCTATGATATGCAGAAGTTTATGGTAAACGTGAGAAACAATAGTTGTGCCTAGATTATTGAAACTTGCCTGTCATCAAATCATCACCACCACCAAGAGGAGGACACAAAGCATCCAGTTCCACATGTAAACCTATTCATGTTCTTAGGCATTATCAACTAGACAACCAGGTACACAAAGTTATGCAATGATCAAAATACATACTACCCTGCACCAGTCATTGCTGTGGGCTGCCCAGTGCTTCCTGTGAAGGCTAAGAGCCAATGCACTGGCAGCACATTCAGAGTAAAGCTGACACACAAATCAAAGAAACTTTATACAAATGTAGTTTTCATTTTACAGAATTTAAAAATGTGACAGTGTCAGAATGAAATCTTGCAGAAGTTACATGTCAGAACACAATGATTTCAAGTTTCATACAAGATAGTGTGAACAGTTACAAAAACTGAGGACTCTCTAAAAAAGTCAGAATACTATGTTGGGGCATACCTTTTTCTAAAAAGGGAAACTTAGAAACATTTGTTTTGAGACTCTGCATTATTGATGAATGTGACTGAAATTTGGTTTTAACAGTTGCAAGTATTTGGGAGGGAGCAGCAGATGACAAATTTTACCACCTTACCTGAAGAATTTACAGATTAAGAAAGAACTACTATGGTTCTTGGGACACACAAATGGGAAAGCAAAAATGGAGCAACATACCTTAGTTAAAAATATTAAATACCTAGCAAAAGACTACGATAGACGAGGAAATAATCGATAAACCTATGATATGCAGAAGTTTATGGTAAACGTGAGAAACAATAGTTGTGCCTAGATTATTGAAACTTGCCTGTCATCAAATCATCACCACCACCAAGAGGAGGACACAAAGCATCCAGTTCCACATGTAAACCTATTCATGTTCTTAGGCATTATCAACTAGACAACCAGGTACACAAAGTTATGCAATGATCAAAATACATACTACCCTGCACCAGTCATTGCTGTGGGCTGCCCAGTGCTTCCTGTGAAGGCTAAGAGCCAATGCACTGGCAGCACATTCAGAGTAAAGCTGACACACAAATCAAAGAAACTTTATACAAATGTAGTTTTCATTTTACAGAATTTAAAAATGTGACAGTGTCAGAATGAAATCTTACAGAAGTTACATGTCAGAACACAATGATTTCAAGTTTCATACAAGATAGTGTGAACAGTTACAAAAACTGAGGACTCTCTAAAAAAAAGTCAGAATACTATGTTGGGGCATACCTTTTTCTAAAAAGGGAAACCAAACCTGAAATCCCAGGCCATTTCTCATCTTCAAGGTATGCCAACTCTCCCTTTCTGCAGTCAGTTATGTGTGTGCATATTAATCAGTTTCATAAAATAAAAGCAGAGGAGTTTAAGAAAGAGTTATGAAAGTCATTGTTCTATCACTAAATACACAACTACCACACTTGCTGGAAATTTCTGGAAACTCTTTTTCATATCAAATATAGAAGCCCTATACATATAATTGTATACAATTACCAGCAAAACTTTATTCCCCCAATCACATACTACACATAAAACCTTGGTACCAACTCTGCATGTGAGAAACTTCTGTAGACAAACTTTGGAATTTCCTTACATTTGTTCTATACAATAAATATTATTAGTATTTGGAAATGATGGACTTTTATTAATTATGCTGATCCCTCTAAAAATTTGTGCCAAAATTGCAATAAGTACATCTAACCTTTCTACAGCTGCTGCTTGTCTAAGAAGGCATAACAGTAAGTACTATCAAATCTACTCATACTTAACAGTGAAAGTGTTTAGTACAGAGCAGTGGTATACAGTCAGAAAGATGCTGACATGAACTGCATTTAATAAGGCTCTAACACAAATGAATTGGTCAGCCAGAAATGAGATTTGGAGCAATTTATCATGAGAGGTAGCAATTCTTGCAATCCCATTGCTGCTATTTACTGATATGCTTGCCCTTTGCAGAAGTATGACTTCGTTAATTAATTGTCAAGGTGGAGAATCACACAAACTGTCAAACGATGATAATCTGCTGTAGCAGCGAAGTCATTATCAAAAGAATCAAAGTGCCCAGAAAGTTCCAAAAATGTTAACTATTCCTGAATTGTCACATGGAGTCACAATATAAATGGAAAATATTCCACTTCAGAGCTTTATTGCCACTGTAAACACTCTGTGGCTGTTCTCAATCTACTCCTTTCTGCAGGGTCTTAATGTTTACAGAAAGCAGAAGTTCTTGCTCTCTCAAACAGGTTTCCTTGAAACATCAGCTTCTGAAATAACTTATGTATAAAATAAGAGAATAGCTCTAAGAAGCAGTCAGACTTTTAACAGATCTCCCTCTAGAACTGCTAAACCAACAGTTCTATAGATAAGATTTCAATAATTCTCTCTGTACTTAATTCCTCTGGGCAGTGTATTTACCCAAGCAAAATCATTACTGTTTGATGACAATTACAGAAGAATATGCTAAAGCCCTACACCTTGTCTTGCCGATCACTTTTGTTACAGCCTTTGGAATGAAATTGCTTTATGTGGACACAAAATAGTAAAATTTACAGGTTAAGTCAAATACCCATAGAAAAAGAAGTGGTGGTATCAGCAGAAGTGGAGAAGGAATGGAGTTTCCTACGTAAACAAAACTAACGGCTAAGCCTCTCTCTTCCTCTTCTTCCCCTTTCCCAGAAAAGAAACAAAGAAAAACATTAAAGAAAACCTATTTAAGTTCTGATAACTCTACTGGCAGGTGTCTGTATACATAACACAGCCTCCAAAAATATCTCAAGGCTTCAAATTATCAAGAAAAAAAAAAAAAAAGCACCCCATCAGCTACTCTACATTAATGAAAGTGAAATTAAGTATAAGTTAATACCTAACATAACAAAAGATACCTAACATTTCATCTCATGAAGGAAATGCAAGGCTTCCCAGCTGGTTCTTTGAGACTTGCTTCCTTCAAGTTTCTCCACTACTAGCTTTTATACCTCTATGGTCTATTGACAAAACTGTTTTTTCCCTTTTTCTCATCTGTTACTCAGTTTCCCGTCTTGACAGTTCTACAATAAAAGCCTTCGGGGCCACTATGACAGCAAATGGCATTACATAAACATCTACATCATTACATAAAACAATAACATGTGCACTCTATTGCTGGAGAACTACCCATACGTTCCTTGCTCTTTAGCTACAGCTGCACTTGTTGGTTCTCCCGCTTGCAACAAAATAGTTTCAGAGTAGCAAACACACCAACTGGTTGTTTCTGCAGCACACACTGCAAAGGGTTTAGGCCTTGGAGGGTCTAACACAATTAGAAAAACCCAAACACAAACAACAACAAAAAAAGCCCTCAATAAGCTTGTGACAAAAGTTGATGTGTCGTTTCCCTGCGGCCCTGTTGTGGCAACGAGGGGAGGTTTCTCCAGCCCACTGACCACGTACAAACGAGGCGATCCGTTGAGACGTGCTGGTGACACCCACCAGACCTCCAGCCCTTCCTCCCGCGGAGGCCTTGGGCGGCAGGGACAGCACCGACATCTCTCCCGCACGCACAGGGCAGCAGCGGGGGGGACGCAGGCCGGGAGAGGCCCGGCACAGTGAGGAGGGCCGGCCGGGGCGGGGGGGCTGCCCTCGCCCCCAAGTTTTCAAGCCCCACACGATGGCTCCGATGGCCTTTCCCAGCCCCCCGCACCACCGCCGCGGCCCCGCGCAGGAGCAGGGAGCGGCGG
>NW_009952796.1:2715464-2715677 GCF_000747805.2 Chaetura pelagica
CGCCGGTCTCCTCGGACGACGAGGTGGCGTCACTACCCCTGGAAACGGTTCAAGCTGTAAAAACCCTTCCCGGGACCACCAACCCCTTCACTCTTCCCCCCAAAAATATTGCCGGAGTTATCTGAGGAAACCTGCTGGCAGCAGCAGCAGTTTCCTCACAGGGTCCGTTCATGCGCTGAAAAAGCTCAGTGTCCTTTTTTCCTGGTGATGCTG
>NW_009952796.1:2715703-2746306 GCF_000747805.2 Chaetura pelagica
GGTGCGGCGGGGCATGGGGGTCACACCCCCCCCCGCCTCAGGAGCCGCCCCGGGCAGGCTGGGGGTGATTCTCCGTGCTGTTTAAAACCGAGCTTCCCCTTTAAATTAGATCCTGAGGCTAGAGTTTCTAGTACGGGGAACACGGTTCTGCCCTTCTTCCGCTGAGTTCGGGAGAGCTTTATTCTGCTGTAGATCCCAGATGTCCCATGGAGACAGTGGCGGGGCGATCAGTCCCATCACTTGTTACCCTTCACTTGGCCGAGTTGGGATGGTTTGTGCTGCCGAGTTTTGACGGCTAAGACAGTGGTGGCCAACTTTTACCAGACGTTTTAAGACCTATTTTAATACTGCATAGATTTGCCTTATAAAACCTTTTATTCAACTGTATCGTTGCTGCCGCTGTGTGTGTGATGCTAATAAACAAACAAACAAACAAATATCTGAAACATATTTAGTCTGGTTGTAGGCTTTTTTTTTTATTTATTTATTCTACACTAATTAATGAATAATTTGGTTTAGAATTCAACCACAACATAAGCAGCATGAATAACAAAGCTCCCAGACATCAGTAAAAGTTCAAGTCCCGCCTGCATATAAAGTGCTGTCTTTTCCTTTTCTTTCCCTGAAATTTGGCTCACAGTCTTGTGGCTGTACACACAGCAGTTCACTAAATGAGCATCAATTACAGGAGGCTGTGCTTGTATTTCACATATTTCAGGTTAGAAAGAACAATCTGAGCCAGACATGGAAACCTATCGGAGGGCAGTATGCCTGATGTCTGGGGATTTGATTTTTGGCAAAGATTTCAAAAAATGAATTGTTTCCCTTTTAAGAATAGGCTATAATCCATCAGCTTCTTGAAATTCAGATTTTCAACTGTGGATTTACAGTAAGAGGCCTCAAACAGCCCAGCTCAGCAACTGCAGGGCTGATCAGTAATTCAGTCTTTGTTCTTTATGGTGCAAATCTTTGACTGCTTGACACAGCTGGCATCTGAATCCTAAAATCCTGAAACAAATCAGAATATCTTATTTACAGATTGGGTAGCTCCTTCTTTGAGTTTTAAACCTTGTATGTTGAATTTGCAGTGGTCTACAAAGTATTTTGAAGCATTTGTATTTTGAAGTGAGGTAACATCTTCCATTTCCCTTTCAGAACTGTGCATTGTCTACATCATGTGATAGATCTGTTAAAATTGCCAAATTTGTGATCCTGTCAGCATGAGTCAGTGTAATCTGGGCAGTCATTCATCATTCACAAATAGTTGAGAGTGAATACAACTCTATGAAGTCAGTAATCTGCAGTGAACTACCAAATTCCTCAAAAGATCTGAGTTGATCTGAAGCATCTAAAGGTGCAGAAGAGTATAGATTACCAAGTGTTATCCTTTTTTGGTATGTGTTACCCTACTTGCAAATATCTCTAAGGGTAAGACCTGGAGGATTTAGCTCTGTGCTTGTCAAACACATGTTAAGACAAAAGAAAAATATTTCTTTCTTCACCCATCTATTAAGATCTACATGCAGAATTCTGCAGAAGATCTAGAGCACACAGACCCTCCGGAGAAGCTTGGCTTAAAGAAACCCTGAAAAAACTAAGTACTCTTGTAAGCAATTACTGCTGCAGGAGGAACATAGTAATTGAAGTATCTTAAAGTAAATTTCCAAACTAGAAAACTTTATTTGTTTTTCAAAATGTATTTGCTATTTCAGAACTCTACACCTGTTCCATTAAAAATTAGGCCAGGTTAATGACTGTAATGACTTGCCTGTTGGTTGTGGTTAGACTGGTTTACCTGATCTTAATCATGTTGTTTTACCTTAATCATGTTCCTGTCATGCTCTGTGCAGAACTCTGTTTGTGTCAGAGGTATGAGGTCTCCTAAACTGACTGTTTAGGGACAGCAGCTTTCTAGAGACGGACGTGCCCACTGATGGCACAATGCAAAAATACCATAAGCCTGCACCTTGAGAAATACCCTGTCAGCCTAAGCAGTAGAGTACACAGGATTTGTTAGTGCATTCTTTTAAGTGTTAAACAATTTTATTACTTACTCATCCAATAACTTACTTTTCTTTTTTGTGACATCTGTATGTCAGATGCTGACCTTGAGTCTGCCTTTTTAATATCCCTTGAAGTCTTTGAGAAGTATCTGTCCCTCTAAAAGCTTAATTCAAGCAGTATGACAACTGTGCAATCCTGTCAGAAGGGTGTTTACCAGAGTGAGCAAGTGATACCTCAAACAGCTTCTTTGGCTGGCAAGGCCAGTTGAAAGTGTTTGTGGAGCTATGCTGTAAGAAAAGCAAGACTTTGTTGGTCTGCTACTATAAACTTTACAGGGACTGACTTGGCCAGGCAAGACAGAATGCCAACTGGAAAATCTAACAGGGAGTAACAGAAGAGATGGCTTCTGCACTTCCAGAAGCAGACTGTTGCCATTGCTAAGTGAATAAGACTGGTTTTGGAGCTGTCACCTCTGACACGGCCAGTCCCACATCCCCTTTATTTCCAGACTGTAATTGTGGCTGCCTGTTCAGGGCCAAATTGTTCATACCTCTTTCAGCAAAATAACTTACCTCTAGGTAAAAGTATTCTGGAGGTGTCTGCTTCCCATGAAGTCTAGGAAGCTGCTCAGGAAAGGAAAAAAGGAGGCTCTCTAGCATAAATGCCATATTTGATATTGACTTACTTTACAGTCTTAGGTAAAAAAACATCTCTTTTCCACAGTTGCCAGGTACTGCACAGGTCTGATGCATATCAGATGCAGATGAAAATTTCTGCACACTTAATGTGATTTGAGAACACATGCTGCACTAAGTGATGACTTTTTGATTTCTAGTAGTAAATCTGTGTTTCATTTTTCAAGAAATATAATGAGGATAATCCTAATTTATTAGATAAAAATTAATGTTGGTAGTGTTTACCAAGGCAATTAATGTTGACACAATTTGTTATGAGAACTAACTATTTGAGAAAACTAATAGTAACCTAATTGTTCTAATTGTACATTGTAGGTGTAACAAATTAGACTATCTGGTAAATATTTTCTTAAGAAAAATGGGATAATAAAAAATCCAATAAAATTAAAATATAAATACAAGTTGAAATACTCCACAGTTCTTGATATTTTTAAATGAACAAACAAAAGAGTAAGTAAAAGCTAGAGATGATCTCATAGCTGAGTTCTACACCTCAGCATTGAAACTCATCAGAGTAATGATTTCTTCCTAAACTCTCTAAAGACTTCATTCCAGATTAATATATTTCTTAAATTACATATTACATATATTTCTTTAATCTGTTTTAGGTTCATGCTTTTCATTACTTGACTTTTAGCTTTGCCACAAACACTATTCTCCTAATAGACAGAGTTACAGGAAGAAGGCAAGCAAGGACTATCTCTTGGAATTATTTTCTGACTTTCTGATGAAGTCCTTCTACTTATTTCCAACTTGTGCTTTCCTTGTACTATGTCATTTGGCACAAAGCTTTGACAGCTAATAGTTCTTAAAAATCTTGGTGAAGTCATCAATTCTCCACCTATTTGTCTTGCATCTTCAGCTGCCTCTTTCTAGAAAACCTTCCTTCTCATGTAACTTAAAAACAAATTCTTCACCTTCCTCTGTGTCCTTCCTTTTTTGTTAGTTCCTCTAGCATCTATATTAATCAATGCTGCAAACCTAGCATATTTTCTGATTCTTTTGTTTCCTTTTGTTCCCTCCTTGCCTGTCTGCAGCACATGCCAATATGCTGCCAGTTTCATTTCTACATTATCTCTAAAAATTTATGTCTTTGAATTCCCATTGTGAAAAGTCCTGTCATGACTCAATAAGCTGTTTCCTTGACTATGGTAATTCCATGTAAAAGATTCCCATGTTCATCCCTTTGGAATCTATCAGAATCATTAATACCATTTATTTCCAATTACTGCTTACATTTAAGCCACACTAAGATTCGATATCCTGACATTCCAGGCCTTCTGAAGATTGGAAATTTCCACATCTAGTTTCTTTCTTATGCTTTCATTATTCTAAGATATCATTGTTTTAATTTATATTTGTATCTCACTTTCCTTCAGTTGGCTCTTTTTCTCTTTCATGTTTCTGCTTTTTTAATTCCTGCCTAAGATATTAGCTGAACAATCTAAATCCTCTACTTTCACCCTGTTAGATCAGCTCACATTCATTAGAAAAATCTACAGACAAGGAGTGTATCTGTCACCATTGTTGATGCTATCACAGTTCAGATAATAAACACCTAGAATATTTTGTATCGGTCATAAAACAATATATTTGAGCTAAACCTTATCCTTAATATATGCTTCTTATTCATTAAATTGATATTTATTGTGATAATATTGACCACAGTTAATTTATTAAATAGTCATGTGGCTATACAATTTTATATACAGCTACAGATTTTTGTTCCAATTCAGGCCTAATTATCATTAAACTGTCATCCATGTATTTCACCTACAATGAAAGAAGTCCAGAGCATGCTGAAATGGATATTCAGTATTCTATGGGAATAAGAAGTACACTCTTCCAGACCGTACATGATCTACAAGTTGCAATACTGTTTATGTTTATTATCTTCATAATATGCAGCACTGTAAATTATATTGTTTTACATTATTATTTAACTAGGTAGAATTAAAAAGTGAAAAACCCAGTGAAGAAGATCACAAACTGCAAAAGTAAGATGTAGTTAGAATATTTTTTTGGCTTTGGTAGTAAATTACCATGCTGACAAATATTACTGCTTTTCTATTTTCAGATACATAGATGAAGAGAGAACAATTGAGTACAAAGCTGCTGTCAAAATCCAGAGCTGTTATCGAGGATACAGAGTCAGAGTTTATCTAAGGTAGTATATAAAGCCTACTTTAATCTGTATTTCAATCTTGATTTTTTCCCCAAAATTTCTAATGGTATTACTTCATTTTAATAAAATGGGAGCATTTGGAAAAAAATAACACAAAACAACGCAACAACTGTTATTCTGCTTTTAGTCTGCTTTTAAATAGAATTAAATATATGTTTTTCCACTGTTAGAATATTTTTTATTTTCAGAACTGTATACAATTAAAATGGCATGATGCTAATAAGTAGCACGGAAATAATCTATCTTCAGAAGAGAAATACAGTATTGTAGGTTTTGGGAGCTATTAAAAACTTGTAAGCTGTGAAAATGTTGTCTGTGACTGAAAAAATTCTGAACTGATCAGATACACTGGTTAAAACCATTTTGAAAACACAATAATGTATCATGCAAATTATGTTCATAAAGATATTTAATTAAATTTTTTTAATAACTGAAATAATATATGAGTCTGGAGTAACTAATTTTTTCCAATAGCAAAGTATGTGTGTCTGTATAAATATATGTATATATTGGTTTCTAAACATCTATGTGTCTGCATATGTATTTGTGCATGCATGTATATGTATTAAGTATGTTTCCAGTGGCCATCTGATTGGGATAAGTATGGATATAATACATTAAACAATTACTTTTAAGATTAGGAAAAATGTTACATTGTAAAGTCTCAAAATAATAATTACTTTGTTAATATATTTCATTTTAGATATCTGAATGAAATGGCAATTCATATACAGAAGTGGTGGAGAGGTTATCAGAGCAGAAAATACTTCAGAAAAATGGTGGAGGTAGAAAACTAACTTTAAAAAATTGTTTGGTTATTTATAGAATACATTGTGGAGTAATTAATTCACTTGTACTGAAATAAAAAAAGTTAAACCTGATCCTTTATACACACAGACACATGCTTAACTTTACTATCATGAGAAGCAGTATTAATTTCAGTAAGCTTGCTCATAACAGTCAAGTCAGTGTTACAATTTTTGCAGCTCTGTAATGTTAGTCCTCAAACCATCAGTGAGATCTCATTCAGAAGCCTGCGCTCATGATACTAATTGCAGGATTGGAGCTTTTCAAGTTGCTTTTTTTTCCTGGCAGAACTTTTAATTCTGAAAATTAAATAAGCTGATGTGTCTACGTATTGCTGTTCTTTAGTGATTTAAATTTCTTGCTTCCTGAACCTTGAAGTATTTCAGGCTTTGCCTTAATGTACACAGCAGATCACAGGTTAATCTAATCCCCTTGATTAACTTGAAGGTAGCAAAAGTGTATGATAGCACACAAGCTAAAACCTGTTAACAGGTTTAGGAGATTAAGAAGAAAGTAATTTGCCTTTAACATGAAACAATTACGTTTTTAATATGTAGTTTACTACACTAATTTACCAATTTATGCTAAAATTTTGCAGTAATTTAAAGTTTGTTAGTAATTTAGTCTTGATTCATTTTATTAACGTTAATTGTTGTGTTTCAGTTAAAAGAGGCAAGTCAAGAAAAAGAAAAAAAAATTGAACCATAATTACAGGCTGAAGGCCATACCTCCTATTAAACTATATTTTCAAGTAGCAGTACTTGTGTGCCTGTAAGCTTGTCTATTTTCCCCCAAACCTATCAGTAACCTAATTAAAGTTTTTAACTCTTCCAATCTCAGGCTATGGTTTTCAGTCTGTCTTCCAACACACTCTAATTTTTGAATACAGGGTAGATAGATATCTGCATGTTTGGATTGGGTTCTGCTTTCGCAGAAGTGGGACTTCAGATGAAGATACTGTCCCTGAGTTTAAGGAAGGTCTGTTCAATCTAGAAAAGCTCTGCAAAAGAAGAGAGATGTGGTAATATTAATTTATGTAAATCTTGTTGATGAAAGGAAAGGATCCATGAAGCCACTGAGAAAAGGGAAGAAAGAAATCAACTTCATGTGAAACATTGACACATAGTGCCAAAAGATGTTGTGAAACTCCCTCTACTGCAGTTTTATTAGAGGAGTTTAGACAAATGCTTATCATGGATAGCTTAGATATGCTTCAGACAATGTTTTAGGTGAAGTCAGCTCATGACATCCCCTTAAGTTCTACATTTTTTAGAGTTAAAACATTGTCGAGTGGTGAATTTCACTTCAGGAACAAGGCAATTTATGTGTTTGTGTGTTTTTTAAGACGAGAATAAGAACCATGTCAGTTACATTTTAAGATACAGTCTTTAAAATTAGCACAGATTTCCTGTAATAACCTAGCTGAGATAAATAGCACCATATAAAACCCTCAGCTTTCCATTCTTGAAATATATTTCTGAAAAGAAAATAATTATATAAAAAAATCTTTAACCAATAAAGCCTGTTTCATATATTGTTCTTCAAATAGACATAACTGACAAGCCCTTGCCAAGTCTGAAGGCTGTACGACAAAAAACTGTAGAAGCCCACATTTAATACACACATTCTAAATCAGATAATTAATTGATCCGGTTTCTGGATACTAGTACTTATGCAATACTAGTCAGAGCTCTAGAGAAACAGAATCTCATCAGCAAGCTTATGAATTGTATAGCAATCAGCATAGAAAACTGTCTTTTTCCCTCAAATGCTTTATTTTGTGCTTGCCATCTCTTTGATTGGAAAGGACTAAATAGGACAGCTTGATTGGAAGCCAACCTGAAAGCGAAGTAGCAGTAGCAGATAGAAGGGCACATTTTTCTCCTTTTAGACTGCTATATTCAGTATTGAATGTTTTTAGGTGGACTTAAACACAGAGTTCAAGTTAATTCCCTGACTTCGTTGCTGTACTCTCTTTACTTGATCAATGGCTGAATTTGGAATATTTTAAAAAGAAACAAAAATCTTCTCTGCAGTCTAACTTTTAAATTAAAGGACCAGTTAGTGTTTGCTTTTAGCTCTTGCTATATAACTGTTGGAATGACTCCTGATTAAGAAAATAAATTATACTTTTAGCATGATTCCTTAAATTCTATTATTCCTTAAATTCCTTAAATACTAAAAAAAATTGGTCACTTTAAAATTTGTCCGCTGATAGTGATTGGGTTGCTATCTACTGCCAGCAGACAAGGCAAAGCATATGCACAAAATAGCCATGATTACTTGATAATAAATCATTTTAATTATTATATTCAAAATTGTGAAATGTGAGTGGTACTGATGCGGAAAATAACAAAGGCTGAGTCTTGTCAGATTGGTTGTCCATATGTGCATCACTACTAGTATTTAATTTGTTACTCTTTTAGTGCCTCTTCCTTTGACTGTTAAAATACATTAAGTTAAAAAAAAACAAACAGCTATGGATGGTGTTTATATGACTAAAGCTATGTACCTTCCTATATTCTAAATATAGGTGATTTTGTATAAAGCTTTTTTTTCCTAATATTAATCTCAAGCTAAAATGAAGAATTGCACTCCTACCATTTCCTTAATATTTTAGTTACATTGGTGGACTGGATTCTGAAAGTCTTGTGTCACCTGCAGGAAAGTATGAATTTTAAACCCAGGAAAACTCCAGATCATGAATCAAACAGAACATCACAGTTTCTTTTAACAGTATTTCTCAAAGTCAATAAATCACTTGTTAAAGCAACAGGAATTGTAACCTTTCATTGTTATATGAAATAAGCACACATGATGGCCATCTCCTTTGCAAGAAGATGCAGTTAAAAAAAATGAGTATTTGATGTGATCTACTTTGACACCACACTAAATTGTTTAGCTGCAACTCAGTAACCAATTTTAAGTAGTCCCAGTCCAGTAGGAATTAGGCGAATAGCTATTTGCTAAAAAAAAAAAAGTAGAAAAAAAATAAAAAGAAGTGCCTCTTCCCAACGTGAACCATGTTTTGATTCCTTCTGTCAACCCACTTTCAGTCACATTTCTGGTTCTCTGGTTGCCACTGTTTAAAGACAAAGAAAACGACAATCAGGATCAGATCACATGTGTAGGTGATCCCCAACCATGTTTTTAAACAGAAAAGCAGAAAAGCAGCAGTTTATGCACAAAAGGCTTCAAATACATTTTTGAATAATTGACTTTAAGTAAAGTAACAGGGAGACCTGTGTATTAACATCAGAGACAGATACAAAGACTTCATGGTTCAGAAAGTGGAGGTGGTTCACCTGAGTGAGATAGCAAGATAATTCTTCACAGAGGGTCAGCCTTGTAGTGCCCCTTGGATTTGACACCCAGTGAAAGAGTGAGAGGCAATTCTATGGGCACAAGCTGAAATGCAGGATATTTCCCTTAAGCATAAGAAAGGAGTCTTCTGGACAAGAAGGCCCCAGTTCAGGAAATAACCTTTGTTAACTAGCAAAGCACACCAATACAGACTTGGGTTGAAGTAGTGAATTATAGCTATGCTTTCGTGAATAGGGATGAACATATCACTGTAATAGTAGAACTTGTACATTTTATTATAAGCAGGATTAGAAAACAGAGGGCAAATCCATTTGCAAAGGAACCTAGATGGTTACACAGGCTTTGGCTTCTGGTGCAAGATTGTAAGACAGCTTTATGAACAATTCTGCATGTGACTGACCTAGATTTAGAAAAACATTGAGTAAAGACAGAAATGTATAATTTCATAGAATCATAGAATATGCTGAGTTGGAAGTGACCCATCAGGATTATTGAGTTCAACTCCTGTCCCTGTGTAGGGTACCCCAAGAATCACACCATGTGCCTGAGAGCATCATCCAAATGCTTCTTGAACTCAGGCAGGCTTGATGCTGTGACCACTTCCCTGAGGAGCTTGTTCCAGAGCTCAACCACCCTCTGGGTGAAAAACCTTTTCCTGATATCCAACCTAAACCTCCCCTGATTCAGCTTCCTGACATTTCCCCAAGTCCTGTCATTGATCACAGGAGTGAAGAGATCAGGACCTGCCCCATCTCTTCCCCTCATGAGGAAGCCATAGACTGCAATGAAGTCAGCCCTCAGCCTCCTCTTCTCCAAGCTGAATAATCCAAGTGACTTTAGCCGCTTCTCATAAGACGTCCCATCCAGACCCTTCACCATCGTCATGGCTCTCCTTTGGACATTCTCCAATAGCTTGATTTCCTATTTTATATTGTGGTGCCCAAAACTGCACACAGTGCTCAAGGTGAGGCCGCACCACTGCAGAGTTGAGCAGGACAATGACCTCCCTTGACCAGCTAGCAATGCTCTGCTTGATGCACCCCAGGACACATTTGGCCCTCCTGGCTGCCAGGGCACCCTGCTGGCTCTTCTTCATTTTGCCATCAGCCAGGAGCCTCAGGTCCCTTTCTGCCACGCTGATCTCTAGCCACTCATTTCCTAGTCTGTATTGCTACCAGGGTGGCCCAATCCCAGGTGTAGAATCCAGCACTTGCCATTGTTAAACTTCATGTGGTTGGTGACTGCCCACCTCTCTAACTTGTTGAGATCTCTCTGCAAGGCCTGCCTGCCCTCAAGGGAATTAACAGCTTCTCCCAGCTTAGCATCATCAGCAAACTTACTTAGAATTCCTTTGAGTCCTGCGTCCAAATCATTGATGAACATGTTGAAGAGGACTGGGCCTAGGATGGAGCCCTGTGGGATCCCACTAGTGACTGATTGCCAGCCTGATGTTACCCCATTCACTGTCACTCTTTGAGCTTGACCTGTGAGCCAGTTGCTCACCCATCATATGGTATGCTTGTCCAGCTGTATGCTCGACATTTTGTCCAAGAGAATACTTTGAGAGACAGTATCAAAAACTTTGCTGAAATCCAGAAATACTACATCCACTGGCTTCGCTTGATCAACTAGGTGGGTTACCTTGTCATAAAAGAAATTTAAGTTTGACAAACAGGACATTCCCCTTGTGAAGCCATGCTGGCTGTGACTCATGACTGCATTGTCCTCCAGGTGTTTTTCAATACCTACCAGAATAATCTTGTCCATAATTTTACCAGGCACTGAACTTTGACTGGCCTGTACTTTCCAGGGTCCTCTTTCTTGCCCTTCTTGAATATTGGAACAACATTAGCCAGCTTCCAGTCAACTGAAATCTTTCCAGATTCCCAGGACCTCCCAAGAATCATAGAGAGAGGCCTAGCAATGACATCAGCCAGGTCTTCGAGGATTCTCGGATGGATCCCATCAGGCCCCACGAACTTGTAGGGATCTAACTGTAGCAGCAGATCTTGCACAAGTTCAAGGTCAGCTAAAGGTTGATCCTTGTTGGAGTCATGATCCTCGAGTTCTGTGCATTGAGGCCCCTGTGGTCCATCATCAGTGTTGAAGACAGAGGCAAAGAATGCATTCAATACCTCTGCTTTGTCTATATCCCTGTTGGTGAGGTGACCGTCCTTAGCCTGTAAAGGACCTGTGTTGTTTCTGTGCTGCTTTTTGCCATTAATGTAATTTTAAAAACTCTTTTTTAATTGTCCCCCACAGTTCTGGCCAGTTTCAGCTCCAGTTGGGCTTTGGCCAGCTTTTTCTCCCTACAGGGGTTAGCAGCATCTCTGTATTCTTCCCATGTCACCTGACCTAGCTTCCACTGGACATGCACCTTCTTTTTTGCCTAATCTGCAAGAGCAAGATCCCTGTTGAGCCAAGCTGGTCTTCTGTCTTGTCTACTTGACTTTGACATTTTGGGATTGCCTACTCCTGTGCCCTTAGGAAGTGATGTTTAAAGAGTGACCAGCACTCATTAACACCAGCAACTGCAAAAATATTTTCCCAGGATACTTGACTCAGAAGCTCCCTGAGCAACCCAAAGTCTGTTCTCCTCACATCCAGTGTTGGAAGTTTTTCTGGCAGTTTTCCTCTTGTCAACAGAGATTTAAAACTCAATTGCCTTGTGGTCACTGTGGCCGAGATTACTTCCAATCTCCACTCATGGCATCCTCTCTGTTGACAAGGAGCAGATCAAAGACAGCATTCTTCGGAGTTGGCTCCTTTATAGCCTGTTCTATAAAGCTGTCATCCAGGTGTCTTAGAAATCTTCTGGCCTGGGTTGTGCTAGCTGTATGTTGCTCCCAGTTGATTTCTGGCAAGTTGAAGTCCCCCATAAGGACAAGGGCGGTTGACTTGGAAGCATCCCTTAGTTCCTCAAAGATAAGGTCACTCGTATCTTCATCCTGGCCAGAAGGTCTATAGTGTATTCCCACAATGACATCCACGTTATTTATTTGTCCCATTATTCTCACCCGAAGACTCTCAGCTGCACCATTACCAACTGTAAGTTCATACAGTCTAGCCCTTTCATTACATACAAAGCCAGCCCCCATCTTTTCTGCCCTGCTGTCTCTCCTGAAGAGTCTGTACCCATCCAACAGGGCTCTCCAATCACAGGACTCATCCCACCAGGTTTCACTTATGCCAGTAATGTCAAATCTCTGGGGCTGGGCCAAGGCTTCAAGCTTATCTTGTTTATTCCTCATGCTGCCCACACTAGTGTAGAAACACTTCAGGTGTGGTACATTGTGTCCAACACCTTGCAAAGCAGAATGAGGGATCTTATTAGTGCTGTTTCCTCAAGTTTTACCACACCATCCCATTGCTCACCATTGGCAACCCTGGTTTTGTCCTCCATTTTATTTTATTTAAGCATTTTAAAATTAAAACTTGAAAAAAAAATTTTACAATTTCCTTTTTATTGTGAGTGACCTTATTAAGCAGTGGTAGGGTAAGGCCTGGACTTTTCACACCAAAGTGAGGTATGCAAGTTAGGACCCTAGGTGCCATTGACTATCTCTTTAAACAGTAGACAGAGACAGAATTGCAGAGCTCTTCAATACTTTGCCAAGCTCAGAAGGAAAGTTGTCCCATTGTCTTTCAATATTGCTGATGTAAAGAGCATAATGATGTTAGGTCTCCAATTTAGGTTCTTCATTGAAATGGGATGGATTCAGATCTAAGTGATCACAGCCTTCAAATATGAGAAGAATACACAAAAAGGTGTGAGATTGTTTAGTTTAATCATTGATGGACATAAATATGTTGATAATTTTTAAACTTAAGAAGTTAAATTAAACATTTACTTTATCTATTTTGTGATGTGGCAACTCTTACATTCCCTTCCAAAGAAAGAAAACATGAGCTGGAAAGCAAAACTATCAATTTAATCCAACTGTTTAGGAGTATACTTAGACCTGGAAACTATTATTCCACTATTAGCTATCTACAGTTAATATCATTCAGAAAACATTTCTGCAGACAAAAGGGGAGATAGAGTCCACTATATATTACAATTTAGACCTTTGGGGTAGAGATTCCCTCACTTATATACACACACACTTTTATGTGTACATACACATGTAAGTAAAACTTCTTTAAAATTTAGCAGTCTTGCATTTTTCTGCATGTAAGAAATATCTTTTCTACCGTTTCCATTATTAGTGGATTGGTATGATATTAAAGTGAGTATTTAAAATGCACCTTAATTAAACTGCAGGAATTATGCCTTGCTTAATGTAATGAAGAAAGAGAATTTAAAATGAAGTAGCATCATTGTGTTCATTTGTAAATAACATATTGCAGCCAACTGTTTCTTAATTGCCCAGACTGTTGATAAATAATCCAGTCCTGCTGCTCTCCACAGACAATTTGCTTTGGATCAGACTAGGCAATTCAAATAACACTAATTACAGTGAAACCCTTTTATAGTGAATTCCTGTTTGCCATGGGGGAGAAAATCACTATATCAGGGGAAAGCACTTTTGCCTTTGATTTGTGTCTAAAACATGAGAAACACATAAAAGCTGCATGTTGTGCTAAATAAAGAACATACTCTTGCATTCAAAGTACTTATATTTTACTTTTTATGATACAATTGTGAATTATGTTCATTTTGCATTTGTAATTAGAGGGCGGAACAGATGTGAAAGCTTAGTTTAAAGTGATGTATCCATTAAAATAACCTATGCTGCCAAGTGATTGCTTAGTATAATAGGGGACTCGTTCACTATAAGAGGAATTCTACTTTATTGGAAGGAAACCAGGACTTCAGGAAATGTTTTCTATATCAGGGGATTCACTATAACATGGTATCATTGTATTTATGATTTTATGATGTTAAAATGAATATTAAATGAAACAAAATTCCCAAGGATTACTTGAGAGGCAGCTAAGTACATAACATTTAGTACAGATGGTTGGAAGGCACAATTTTGCTCCATCACTGCATCCGTATCCTTGAACGATTTCGACTGAAGACAGCATTTCTTTGAATTTTTCATTAAACCAGACGTCTTGAAATATGAATTCCTTTTATGTTTCTGTGAGTTTTGGCTAAAAGAGCCCCAGTGAATAAATCATACAATACTATGTGTCACCAGCACTTGTGAATATTTCTGCTTTGTTATTCTACTCTCAGTAGAGCACCATTGATTATCAAACTCAGCGGAGAGCATTTTATGATCATATATCTCCATTAGCTCCTAGTTTGACTACCATAGATTTTTCTGGTTAAGCCTGCATTATGTATTAGGAAGCCTATCTCTTCAATACTAAGTTTGATTTTATTCTCTCTAAGCCTAGAACTCTTATTATGTATTATGTATAAAGATTCTTATCTTTTATATGTAAAAATAGGAGCACTGTCTTTGTGTAACTGAAATATATGCCATCCTTTTTTTTCCTTGATTCACAGAGAACATACTCTATTATGAAGATGAATTTCTACAATGAAATGGCTGTCAGGGTAAATATTTCTTCACTTGTTAAACAAATGAAAAGTCAATTGTGCTCCGAATTTGCTTTTAATAAAATGAGCAAACCTGAATAATATACACTTGATTGATATGCTGATGGCAACAGCAGGAAATAGTACATAGTTAAAAATTAAAGTTACACTCAGTAGTATGGTTTGTATTTGAAAACTGTAGCTGAATTTAAGGGATCTGCATGTATCTTGCCCCATTTAAGTGTTCATTGTACCTTACCATATACAATACTGGTAACAAGTCCAGACATTTTATCTGCAAGTATTCTTACAAATGTAGACATACATTTACAGTTCTGACAAACTATAAGGCTTTTATGCTCGTTGATGTGGCTGTGCTTTTTCTTTTGTTAGTACATGAGATTTGGAGTATTGAATCTCCACATACTTAGAAAAGCACAGAACTACTTCATTGCCTAAACATAGAGTTGGAACTGCAGTGATCTCATTGATGATACTGTGAGTGAATTTTGCTAGATGAATAAGACCAAAAATGGTCCTTGAACTGTAATACATATAGTGCAAATCAAGCTTGTTATGGGGAAAATTGCAAAATATATTTAACTAGAAATTAGAATTTTTTTTCCTGAACTTCAGAACTGCACTTAGACAAATACCTAAAAAAAAACCAGGAAGGATATGTGGTAAGTCTTGGGATGAAATATTTTAATCTCACTTAATTCTTTTATTTTGTGGAATAAATGTGCTTTACATCAGAGGTCTATACTTTTTTTAGGCAAGGCATCTTACCTTTTGAATTTTACCACCTGGAGGAATGGGGTGGGGATGGAGAGTAAACTGCAGCAGAAATCAGTGAGAAAACACAAGATGCAAGCCAGCTCTTACTAGTTGGCTGTGTACTTTTAGAAGGCATTTGAAGACCAAATTTCAGAGTTAATTATGTATTCTAGTCAAATAGTTTTCCATTTGGTCTTTCATTTTTAAAAGAAATTGAATATGTTCCCATTCATTTGTAATGGAAATATAATGTTGAATCATTAGGTTATATAAATCTTCCAAGTAGCAGTTTTTCAGTCATGTCCGTTCCTTAAATGAAAATTTAAATCAGTAGAAAACAATAGAAGAGATCTTTATTTAGTTGCAAATGTCAGAATCAGATTCTCCTTTGCCTAAATCTAGTGCAGCCATATCTGCAGAGCAATTTTTAAATGCTACTGTTCTGAAACACGGAATGTTTTCTGTTTTTTTTTTGTTGTCATGTGTTTTTTTAAGAACTAACCAAGGTCCAGGACAATAAAGAATATGGCCTGTTTATTTTCTACACAGAAGATATGTGGTCAGACTTTAGGTTCCCTAAGCCTGCAGTGTCTCATATTTACGCATTGTGAGCTCGATTAATCATTAATATACTTCTTTCAGAGTTCTGAAAATGTAACTGTGCATATTGTTCTATTTAACCACTTAGTTTTGCCTCACAGTGTTATTAAAATATTTATTTCTGTTTATAGTTACTGATTAGCAAGGGACTTTTGATTTTGGCAATTGAAGTATCATTGCTTATGTGTGTGTACACATGCTCATAGTTTTGAAGTCAGCCTACATCTCTGTCTCCCTGGATTGCATTCAGTTATAACCAGAACTATCTGTTTCACCTTTTTAAATTAAATCAGATAAGTTGTTTAAATCAATTTAGGTTTTGAGTACTAGGTCAAAATATGATTCTCTCACTTAAAAGCTTTAAGGTTGCTATAAATTTTCAGCAATGAAAGTAATCCTATGGAAAAAATATATTTCCATGAGCAGATGGCTTTTGATATATCAAGGTTTTGCCATTTGTTTTAGTGCTTAAAATAAACATTATTTATAAGACCACTTACATTTTGATGTTACTTAATGAGGAATATGCATCATTGATTTGACTAGCTTAAGAGGTCATTTAGAACTTGCCCGTTAACAAGCTGTAATCTGCTGAGCACACAATGACTTTGTTTAAAATTATCTGTTCGGTGCTGATCAATGACAATAATTGTTTTGTACCAATCACTGTTGAAACTTGCTAATTACTTTGAAGGGCATGCACACTTGTCTCTTTATTTTCAAGAATTTTCTAAACATTCACCTTGAAATACAGTCATAACACATTATACTTCCTTATAAAAGCAACATCATCAGAATCTTTGTGTCTCATGTTCTTTTCCAAACTTTGGTTTTGTGATCTCTGACATACAGAAACATAGTATAAAGTAATTTGAGACATAATGCAGTTTTTCTTACTTATGTTTCATTTGGTTGAAATCAGTGAGGTCATTCTGAATAGAAAGTGCTTTAAATAAAGGTAGGATGCGGCGTTTAATTGTAGACTGAGCCCATTGGAGATAATTATAGCTTTATACAATTTTAGTCTTTTGTCTTTCAGTTTGAGTTTTGATCCTTTAACCCATAAATATCCAGTTCTGCACTTATAACTGTGAAGTGAAGTATGTCAGAAAGAGTTTCAAAGGGACCATAATCCTGCATTAATGAGCACACAGCTATATGGCAGCCAAGTTGCTCTTGTTGAGAAATTTTGAAGCCAAACAGAAAAACAAAGCTGAAATCCTTATTCAGGATTTTGCTTAATCCCAGATCTCTGTAGGCATACTCATTCTTCGCTCTTTCTCTATCCCGTTTTAACCCAATAAACTGTGTATGAGAAAGTGGAGTTGCAAAGAGAATGAAATTTACTATCACCTAGTACAAAGAAGCATGTGTAGTGCTAACCTTTTTTGTGCTTTTTTGTTCACAAAACTATTATTTATTCTTATTGTATCAATATTTGGAAGTCCAAATCCTTTTTATTTAAAAACAAACACAACTTCAAAAATTATTTTTCAGCCTTATTTGAAAAGAGAGGAAAATACAAGGTGACACACAAAGGGGAAATAGAGAGTGTACTAACGCTGAAAGTTAATATCCTTGTATTCTTAATAGCTTTAATGTATCATTTTCTTGGTGACACATCACTTAAAAGACTTGCTGAAAGCTTTCCTGTGATACTTATTATTGTGTAAAATCTCACATAAAGAGATAATCAGAACTGTACCACAAGATGCCATCAGTTGACACTGGATGCTAGTTCCTACTTTAAGGTATAGTGTTTTGGCTTTTGTGATTGCAAAATGGTACCATAGACAAAAATATTAAAATATGCAACCCTGCTTTATTTAGTCTGTTTATAGAAGGCTCCAGCGTGTTACTGTTTTCAGGAAATGGCAGGAGATGGAAAAATTGCAGTAACTTATGTCAGTTATCACAGTGGTTATCACAGAACTGAACGGAAATGGAACTGGAAGGAGTAGAGGGCATTTTGCCTGTTACTGACAAGCACTGGCAAGACTTGGTGATACAGAATCTGAGGTCATTTAGTGCAAAGGTTGATTAATAGTGGAGGCAACGAGCAGCTTTTTTTTCTCCTGCCATCTTGCTGAATCAAACAAACAAAACATGATCCTCTCTTTTTTTTTTTTTTTTTTTTTTACATGCTTCTTTGGAATATGAGATAGGGTAAGAAAAAAACTAACAATAAAAACACATGGTTTACACTCTTCTTACAAAGTCATACTTTGGTTCTGGAAAGAGAACTGTTGATATAAAGAAAAAAAAACACAAACATTTCCGGTAGAGACACTGAAGAGCTTTAAGTTCTTGAAAAGTCTAGTAGCCAGAGGCCCACAGGAAAAGAAGGGCTCTTGGTAAATTACACCATTCTTCTCTTCAGTGCTTTTGGTGAAAGTGAGTAGCTTCTCACCTGGGAATTACTTCTGGATACTAAGACCTCAATATTCTTGCTATTGTAATGTAGATGTTGCCTTTCAGCTGTTGTGTCTCTTAAGATTTCAAAGAGGTGAAGGTCAAAGAGGTTGAAGCTGGAGAAGGACTGAAGAAAATACAGACTAGAAGCTAGAAACTGAGAGATTACATTAGAAATATATTGTGAAAAAAAAGGAGAGAAAGTGCAAGGAAGAAAGTAAAGAATATTTTGCAGGAAGATAAATAAGTTTAAGGATGGAAGAATGTAAAAAAAGAGGAACTAGCCACTGAGAACAGAGGAAAAGATCATTAATCTATTTTTCAGATGTATTGATCTAGAATACACTAACCTCCTATGGGAAAGAACATGAGGATTAAGAGCAGATCTCAGCATGACTGAGTAGAGCAAGTTATATCTTCCACCTGTATATCATGGCATAGGGATAAATACGGCAAACCAAGTGACAGTTCTTATAATGTTTTACCTAATTAATACTTACTTTCCCTTCTCACAAAATAGATAACCAGTAAACCTGTAATAATTTCAGAAACATAATTACTGGAATTTTTAAGTATCAGAGAAAGTTTAAGATGTTTTGATGAAATAAATTCTCAAGCAAAGTCAAGATAGACTGTATTTTTTTATCTTTTTAATTTTTTTTTATTTTTTTCTGTATTTTTTTTTTTAACAGATGCTTTTTATAATGCACCACTATATTAATCCTTTCTGAAGGATGCTAGCTAATTTCTATTCTTAATACAACTTTAGAACTAGCTACAGTTTAAGAAGTTTTCTTTTTCAGTTTAAGCTTTATCTGTTATGCAGGAGGAGTAGTATTTTGTGAGAAGATTATAATTATGTGCCACAGATAGACATGCATCATCGTACATTGGAGATGAAAGAACTGCAATTTGTAAATTATGTTTCCAGAAAGCCTGATTCATTGAGTTACTGGGAAGACTTCTATTGAGTTTAGATTCTATCCAGAGCACAAAGGTGAGAGTGTATCAGAACATACTGGTGAGGTGACTCAGTAGGGAGTGTGTGTTGTACCTGAGAACTAATACCATTTCTGTTGTCTGTTTTTTACCATTCTTACATAGAGCAATACCACTGGCAGTAGCAGACACTTCTTTTCATTTTATTCACCCCAATACAAATGGTGGTCTAAAACTTGATATAATTTTTTTAATGTTGGCATTTCATAGTAAATCCATATCACCATTTATCTATGGTATGTTAGAACATACCCTAATTTTTTCACTGAAAGATATTGGTGCTTCTACTTTATATCACTTTTAAGAAAATCATAATATCTGGGAAATACAACAGATATTTGATATCCATACAAACTTTTTATTTGAAATATACTAAACAAATATTTATTTATTCTAGATTCAGAAGAGGTGGCGAGGCTATTTTGTTCGGAAATACATCCATAATTATTATGCACTTAAGAGCTACGTGGAAGCCATTTCTGAGAATAACGAGCTTGTCAGGTAAATATAAAACTCCATGTGGTAAAGCATTGATTTCCTCTTCTTTTATTTGTAAAATTTTTATGGCACTAATTAAACTATTTCTTTGAGTGTAGGATCCTCTCCATTATCAAATATCCACCTACCTATCTGTTGTCATCTTTATCCTATGCCTGTGCATGCCATAGAATAGAATGTGCCACATTCTATTCTCATTTGCACTGTGATCAATTTGGAATAATTTATTTGAATTAATTAAACATACTTTATATCAATTTCATAAAACCAAATTTGGCTCTTCACTTATGCTCAGAACACATAAATTTTTATGCCCTAAATATGGTTTGTTGTGTTTTGTTTTTTTCCCAACATACACAAGCTAAAAAAGTTTCCTTTTCATAATTTGTTTTGAAAATCAGTTATTGATAATGCATAGAATTGCAGATTTTGGGATCTATGTTATACGCATAAGCCATACTATGAATATTATTTGTGAAAGGTACTGGTGTGGACATAGGAAAGAGCACTGCTTTCATAGTTACAGAAGATTCACTTGTTAGACTTCTGGCTAGAACTGTTCCTACTCTATCTCTCCTATCTGTCCCTTGTCTTTCCCTTTACTTAAGTTGAAAGCTTTCTAAAATTGAGGCAATTCTTTCCCTCTAGCACATTTGATGTCCTGATCCATGACTTTTTCCTCAGATAGCAGTCGAAAAAATAGACAAAACACTGGATTATCACGATCATTACTTTTTCATTGTAAGTTAAAGGGTGTTAAAAAAAATCCACCCAGTTTTTGCTGTTTTGAAAGCCTGAGATAAAGCTTTGCTTTCTGAAGTGCAGAAATATAAGGGAGTCTAGTGAAAAAATACCTTGGGAAGTCGTATCTAGATCACATAGCAAAGACAATTTAGCCAGGAAACTGTTACAGAAAGCAGCATATGCAAGTTTTATATGAAGAAAAGAATTATCAAACTTTAAAATATTTTTGCACAATTATAACTGATGCTACATCCTCTTTCTCATAGCATTGTAACTTATGCATTACACTGTTACATATAATGAAGCATATTGATAACTGTGTACCTCTAATTTCTCATTAATTTAATGTATTCAATGGAGAAGATTAGATCATAATTCAGCAAAACGGGACTCAAGATGTCTGTAATCTTTTAAACTGTACCTTCTTGTTCTGAAATCCTTGAAATATGTTCTCTTCTTAAAAATGTAGAATCTGAGGAAGACAAGACCAAATCTTGGAAAGTAAATGAAGCCATAACTTTTCTGGTCTAAAGTGTGTATAACCGCATAAACTTCAGAGACACAACTTGCTTCTCTGTTCATAATAGTTCTATCACTCCTATTCATTCCCTTCCTAAACCTGGAGCAAGGCAGTTAGACTGACCTTTGTTGTGTGTGAACAAAACAAGATGGCAAGTGGTATTTCTGCTATACTCAACACAGATTGATGGGAGCTTTGTATTTCATTTCCCTGCGCCCACAGTAGACCTCTGCTGGTACATCTGACTTTGAAGTGCTACAAAAATGTTTGTCTTGCAGTACTTTGACATGTTCATCCAAGTTCCTAGTATTTGTTTCAGGTCATTCAAAACCCAAACCACTATGCATTGATATGATATAATAGGTATATTAATCAATAAATACTTTTGTTATATTTTTCTTTAAGAAAGTGAGCAGTATGACTTCAGAGACATTGAAATCTGTCAGACTTGATATGTGTAAGCTTTTACCAGGCAGCTGATATCACAGAATTTCTTAGGTTGGAAAAGACCTTTAAGATCATCAGGTCCAACCATTAACCCTACTCTACCAAGCTCAGCACGAAGCCATATCCCCAAGCATCATAGCTAGACAACTTTTAAACACATCCAGGGATGGTGACTCAACCACCTCCCTAGGCAGCATGTTCCAATGTCTGACAAACCTTGCAGTGAAAAAGTTCTTCCTAATGTGTAGTCTAAACCTCCCCTGACACAGCTTGAGACCATTCTGTCTTCTTGAGTTGACAGAAATATGAATATATGTATTTCACATAAACAAATCCATCTTTCAGATTAAAATTAAAGGTTAAAAATGAATTTTTTAGTGAATTTGGTCAAATTTCAGTTTTAAAAATGCATAATTTCTCAAAGGGCAATCAAGAATCACTGCAGTAAACTCTTTACTGGGGTACATTTGAAAACTAATATGTTTATTATCTTCAACATGCTTCTTATGAAATCTAACAGATGTTTAGTGAAGATCAGATGTAGGCCCTCAGCCAAACAGATTTTTCCTGTCATTGGGCTAAGTTGCTGCCAACTGCTTTGGCCTCAGTGTGGACCACTGTATTTCTTAGGAGGAATACTGAAAAAGGTGGAGGAGAGATCCTCTGCGTATGTTAATTTACGATCTCATCATATGTGGAAGAGTAGAACCTCATTGTTCATAAACATTTTTGTGTATATAAAATTATTGCAATTGTTTGTTGTAAAGAAAAACACCGGGAACTGTCTGAAATTGAAGGAGTGCATTTATGAAATCACTGGGTTTTATTCCAGCATCACAGAATCAGCATTATGGAAATCTACATGTTGGCAGAGAGAGCCACCAATGCACTTGTGCACTCAGATTAAACTTGCTTTCAGTGTTTCACATCTCTAGAAAACCACAAGACAACACAATACACAAAGTAATATACTTTTTTTCTTATTTATAAGAAGTGTTATAGCTGTAATAATCAGAATATATACATTAGTACAGTGTCAGTGTCAGAAAAGAACCCAGTTTCTTCACAAGTAGTAACAGAATCAAAGTAAAACAGAGTGATTTTAAGAACTCCAGAGTGGTAATAACTCTCCACCTCCCACCCCCCGAAAAACCCCCAAACCAAACCAACAACAAAATGCACACTATTAATTTATTATTTCAAAATATTATTTTAATTGTATTCTTTCCAGAATTATGAAGTAGGTCTAAACTGAACTACAGTATATGGTTCTCAGTCTTCCAGGATAATGCAGCCAGATTTTTTATTTATCAACCACCCTGAAATCACATTGCAAGTCCTTCTAAGATGCATTTTTACTTCTTGGTTTCCAGAACCAGGGTTGTGCTTAATTTTCTTCTCTTTCACTCACTTGTTTCTGAAAGAAACTGCAGAGGAAGTTGCCATGAAACTTTGGACAGTCTGTTAGTTTCTTATGCGAATATCTTTTGAAAGAGTTATTGAATAACATTTGTTTCCTTCTCTCTCCTGCTTCATCCTCTTTTTTGTAAAATGCAAGATCCTTCCATTACTAAAGAGTTTTCTCAACCAGTAGCCACATTCAGCTTCAATACAAGCCATCCTTATTTAATAGCTGCCCTCATTTAGTAGCCAGACCTATTTGTCTTTACTGTGAAAACCCCAAGAGAAAGTAAACTTAATAGAAGCTGCCCCAGTTTAAAGCCATAGAGGGATGTAATTAAGTTTAACAGAAATTGATTTAACAGAAATTGACCTAAAATATAATTAAATAATAATAGTCATGTTATGTGTGAGTTTGCTTTCACTTAACAGCCTGCTTATCCTAACTTAAGGCACTGTTTTTGTATGAACTGAAGATAGCTGTCAGCTGTAGCTCCCAGACTAGCTGAAGATTGGGTGGGTTTTCTTCCAGCACACCATTACTTCCGACTGCTGTAGAATGAATATGTGTGATGGCTGCAGGTGTCCCCAGTAAAGTCCCGAGCAGTTAAGTTGAGAAGTGATTCAAAGAACCCCTTGACAGGTGGCAAAAGAATTGTTGAACCCTGATCTCTGTCTACATAAGGAAATACTCAGATTTTTCGTGACATTTGTATAGTTTAGCTTCAGTGTAATGGTGAAATGGGTTTATTAGTCCTGAATTCTGTATTTCCGATAACATTTAGGAAGTTCTAAAACAACTAAGTAGGCAACATTCTTACCTATTTATGATACAAAATTTTGCTATTTAGATTCTAATAATAAGTCTTGATCTAGAACAATCTTTTTTTAAAGTAAATACCAACACATCCTGTATTCTGAGTATGGATTAGTTGGGTAGTTGTATATATAAATGCATGCATTAAAATGAATACTATTGCTTCTTAGTTAAGTTAGTGTGTTTCATTTTAAGGGAAAATACTGTGGTTTGAAGCATTCTTAAAGCTGGATTTAGCATCTCTATGAGCTGACAAAATGGTTACAAGGGGAAATATGCCAAAAACAATTAGCGTAGGCTATCACTCCATATGATGCATTAGAATTTTGTTTTATATGAAACAGGTTCCAATCCATGATAAACAAATGGACATCACATAAATTACCGTTCTCGTGACATTATATCGGAAGATTTTACGGATTATGTCAGTTGCCCAACTGTGATTGACTTGCAATTTTTAGACTAAGGTGACCTACACACTGGCCTTTAAACTACAGTAAAGGAACTTTGCTGTATGTCAGGTGTGCAACTAGAAATAAAATTTTGGGATATAGTCCTCCATTTACTTATGAATGACACCATTTAAATTTTTCCTTAAGCACAGTACACAGTAAGATAGCAGTATCAGAAGACTATCAAAGCAGTGGTGAACTACTGGTATTTGGGTTCTTGTGTAATCAGGGCTTTTTTGGCTATTGAATGAACACCAACTTAAAGGTAGCAAACTAACATCAGAATTTAGCAGACATTTAAGTGTATGTAAACACCGTTATAATTCTAAAGTGTGAATTTCACAGACTTAGAAGATTGACACCAAATTCTCCTTTCCATTATAATTTGCTTTAGTATTGAAAAAGCCTTGAGAGTGGCCCTGAAGATTTTGACTTTCATCCAAGTTTGATTAGCTGTTCTATCAGTGGATTTAGTATCACACTAATCATGAAAGCTTTTTGGTCTTCAGGAATTCTTACGGAAATAGATAAAGCAAAGCCATAAAAATAACTTTCTTGGCAATATGTCTATTTGCAAATCCTTCATGCTGTCTATTTTTTTATAATCTAACGAACAGTGAAATACACTACTGTTACGTGTTGCTGATTATCTAATCCAATGTTTAGCTTTTCTGCAAATATGCCTGAGCGTGTAGTACTGAAAAAAGTGTGTCTGGCTTATTCTTGATTGCTAGAGTATAACTGAGGTCTATTTACTTTTAACATAACAAGCACTTGGCGTCCTAAAACTTTTGAGGTGTTGTTTTTTACATGAAGTGGGCTTGAAATAAATCATCTGTTGTCACAATGACAACTTGCTCAGCGTCCATCTGTCTGTTCCTTTCTGATACAGGTAAGTCCAGGTGCTGGCCATTTTCACTAGTGTCAAAGTGTTTTGAAGAATGTATATATTGTCTTATAATTCAATTAAAATGTTCCTCCTCATTGACTGCAGAAGCAATTGATTCTGTAGTCTATTTTCAATTAGTGCCAAAGCCTTTTAGACAGCTCCTTAGAATTCTTGCAACAGTAAAAACCTCATTTTTGTAGTGTTGTCTTTCACTTGATGTTTAATTAACTAATTTATCTTCAACACATCTTCTTTTCCTTGTCTTCAAAGATATCTAGAGGAAATACGTTATGCTGTTTAACTTACTTACCTGTAATTAGAATTTCCTGAATGTAAACTTATCCTGTCAGCTTTCTTTGAGAACTGTAGAATAGAGAAAAGTGCCAAATCTACTTTCTTTTATTTAAATATTAATTTTGTATGGTAGAGCATATAATTAGGGACATCTATACATTTTCCAGAGGATTTTAGGTACAACTGCTAGATCTTGTAGGAAACTTCAAACTAATCCACTGAGAATCCTGGAGTATTTCCATAGCTACAAATCTGAGGTTGTTAGGATGAGATTGATATATATAAAAAAAGTTATTTGCTTCTTCGTTGTAACTTGACCTTTTTTCCATTGAAAAATACTAAGATACTCCTGTTAACTTAAAGTGGGAATTAGACCAGAGAAAAGCTTTAAAATATTTAAAGAGCCTCACATCTGTTCAGTATTTTGTGATGGTTGTTCTTTCTTAAACTTGTTGTCCACAAATCCAGCTTTCTTCAAAGATTCTGAGCGTAATAAACATCTTTGACAAGTCAGTCCATTTAGGTCTTTTTGCCTACCTTTATACTTACTAATGCAGTTTCTTTTACATATATGATTTTACAGCATATGCTTATGTAACTATAGGCTTTTAATGCATTTTGTAAAACAAGACATTTTAGGTGGACTTCTTGTTTTTCTAGTTTGATCATGAAATTGCAGTTAACTGGTTAAAACTACAGAGCAGACAATACCCTGTTTTAATAGGAAAGCACTTTCTGAATGCAGTATGGTTAAGGTAGGAACCATTATGATTACTCAGTAAGCTGAATTTCCAATGCAGACACTCCTTTGGTGCCTTATTCTATTCCTGTCTCTTGAGCAAGTGGTGAAAGCACTCTTTTCATGTTTTTAGCTGTTTTTAGGTACTGTGTAATACAGATCAAGTTTTTCCAAGAAACATGAGTAACATAAGTAACATAGCATTAGACTGTAGTCTTTAAAAATTTGAAGGCTATCTTTTATCTTATATTTTTGTACAGCATTAAGCACAACATTAGGAGTAATGTATTAAAAATTAAGCTTTATTTCACTTGAAGAAATTTGAAAATTTTTAATCTGAATGTGTGGAAAGAAATCTGAGATTTTTGCATTCACTCATTGGACTAAATTTTCTGTGACGTAGCTGATTACTTTCGGGGAAGATAGAATAAAACAGGTGTGACAACGTAGTATTGTAGAATGAGAATAGTTTTATACCTGTGAGCTTTGAAGGCACTGTAGTGTCTGGATAGATTTTTTATTTTGAAATGGTTCTGTTAGAATTGCTGACAGCTCACAAAAATATTTTCTGCAAAGACTGGCTAATCTTAGCATTTTGAATTCTCTTAAATAAACAGACATCACAGTCTTATATTTTGTTTCAAGCAGGATCTTCACTGTAAAATAAGTAGAAAAGGGGAAGAGGTACAGTTTCATTAAGCTCTAACATATCATTGACTGTCAGGTAGGTCTTGTTATGCTGTCCATCCTCATTTAACTATCCCACAAGATCTCTTAATGAAGTTAAGCCCCAAGTTCACTCCAGTAATTCTGTGGCAAGAGTTTGTGCAATGTAACAATTCATCACTTGTCAGGAAGGCACTTTTAGTTTATACATTTAATAAGGGCATCCTCTAGCTTGGTTAATTAGAAGTGAACAGTTTGCATATTTACTAAATGTGGAGTGTCATTGCCACCACGGCCTATTGCCTACATGAATTATTTCTCTATCTGCAATAAACAGCTGGGTAATTATTACTGCCATAATCAGATAAATTCCCTCTGTAAGGCTTTTCTTACATGGCAATTCTTTGAACTCATCCAAAGCTGAACAAAATTTATGAACTCCAGCAGCTAGGCCACTTTTTCATAGTGTAGTGTCCCTGTTCTGTATTTCAAGGACATGTAGAGTATCATAAATATCGTGTAAATTAGGAGGATAAATATGATTACCTAAAGATTACATATTAATAAACTTGATTTTCAAAATATAATTTTCAGGTTGTAACTGATTAAATTATAGCAGTTCTGGTTTTATCTAATTGTAGAGACATGACAGGCCATCTATATACAGGCTATACTAGGTTATCAGGGAAGAGCTCTATGACTTGAAGACTAAAGACTCATGAAAAAGTATATAAATATTTTTCATGTGCCTTTTGGAGGACTAGTAATTTCATTTGTTTAAGTCATTAGAAGTATGACAAATTTTATGTGCCATTTACTCAAATCATTTAACGCAGTTCTTTTGTCATTAAAATAAGGTGATGGTTCTTTTTGATGTGCAATTTTCAGCTTCATAATGAAGCATAAAAAATAAATGCATGAATTTGTGTGTTACATGGAAAATTAGATATTTCTTTTATTTGTAAAAGCAGTTTGTATACAAACGATTATGTAACTAAGCTTCCTCTGTGCTATCCAAATATTCCAGCTCATATGTGAGGATATCAACAGATATATCAATGAATACTTAATTAATACATAAAGCTTTTCCAGAAAGAGCTGAATGTAGCTTATTTTTGAGTTCTTTGAAGAAAGAAATCGAAATATGTGTATTTTTTAAATTATTTTTTTTATTCAAGGCAAAACAGGAGTTTCTTTGTCATAATGTAAAATACTGTGTGAGTGCAACTAGTAAATTGCCTTTAGCTGCTCACATACCTCAAAACTCCTTATTAAATAAGTAGTACACCTCACAAATTTATCTGTCTGTCTATCTATCTATCTATCTATCTATCTATCTATCTATCTATCTATCTACCTAAAAATGCTCGAAGATAGCAAGAATGTTAAGGAAGACCAGACTAATTAAAGTATGCTTAGGCATTGCTTTACACAATGAAAGGCTTCTGAGTCGAGGTTGTGTCCCAAATGGGGCAAGACAGCAGATGGGATGTATATGCACAAAACAAGATTTATTGTAAATAGTAAAAGGGTCTTAAAGATTAAATGGATTATATGAGTATTAGCGTATTGGGGCAGCAAAACAGGGTATTAGGGTAATGAAACAAGAAGGTACCTTAACAATAAAATACACGAATAACTGAATAGTCAATAACTATTACACAAAGGCTAATTGTTTGAATGCTAGCAATTTACTTATTAATAGACCTTATACTGGATCTAAAGCAATCATTAAAATGATACTAATAGGCAATAGAATAATACCACAACTGGAGCTTTTTCACTTACATTAAAAGGATCCTAAATTCTTAAATTTCCAAAGCTTAAAAGTCAAAACTGTCTTCAATACCTTAGTTAATGAAGATGTGAATAAGAGTCCATATATAGGGATTTGATACTTCTTACCCTTTATTTGGCTATGTCCGGGTGTCCCTTCCTCTCAGCCTCTTGAGGAGTAACCATTGGAGTGGGCATCCCCACTGGAGGGGAAAAGTTACAGTACACCTTCTAAGGGAAGTATATAGGATTCTTTCCGATCAAACATGGGACCAAATCATCTTTGTTACCCCCACATACTAATATCACTGTGTAAGCTAATCAGTCAGGATTGTTTTCCATGAATAGCAAACAGACATGGAGTGAAAATGTTTCTTCTGCTATGGTTAGCTATATTGGAATAGACCCGAGTGTAAATAAAATAGAACTAGTTCCTCAGCCAACAGCTGTTGTGTTGTAGTTACTCGTATGACTCTTATAGGTGGGTTTTACAGTTTAATTAAGTGAAAATGGTTAAGCTAACATAACAACATTCTTTAAATCAGACCTTTTACAAAAAATATTTTTATCTTCACAGCATTTGGTGTTGCCAATGAGTATGAAGTAAATTCAGCTTAAGGATTTATGCATACGAGGCATAGTTTGCATATTTCCATAAAAGAGAATAATTAAAATATATTATCTATTACCAAAAAACCCCCAGTTTTTAAATAGGTATGAGGAAAAATTCTGTATGACTTGTTTTTGAAATATCAATTAGAAGATTCTGTGTAATGGATTAGGGAAAATGCTCCCTTTTTACTTATAGACTGGCTCTGCAATCAGTATTTTGAAAAACTGTTGCACTTTCTTGAGTAACTGTGCAGCAGTGGAAATTGAAAGGATAAGAAGGATACATCAGTCTGTTCTTTCCTATCGTCTGGTACATGCTGTGTCCTGATCTCCTGATCTACACAAGGTATTAATTCACTGTGTGCCCTTCACCACTATGTTCATCACATTTCCTACGTAGCATATTGATCACTCTGTAGACCTTGACAGTTGAACTGGTATGTCACTTAATTCCATTGGCAGTGTACAGTATGCAATTAAGGTTGGCAGAATTTGTTCTACTATGTATAATTTATAATAGGATTTAAAATTATAAATGTTATAATTTTTTTTTTCTGAAATTACTAATAATATAAGCTATAGAGTGTTTTTTTTCCATACTTACACATTAGCTTTATTTATTTTATTTTTTTTTTCATCTTCAGGAGTCATATTAGTTTCCTGTTCACTGCACTGCAGTGACAGAGCAATGACGATTCCTCCAGATTTTTAAGAGTATCTCACATTAAAATTGTCAAATAGATTGATGTCAACATTCACATTTAAAAGTAGTACAATTTTTTGTCACCAGTTTATGGTAGATCACCTAGGCAGTAAGATATCTCATACAACTAATAATCACCTGCGTCTTTGAGCATCTGTTTCACTATAACTGGACATCAAACATTTTGGTCAATGGACTCTGTCAGGGTACAAGAAGGAGTAAACATCATGGTGGAGAGGAGTAAGGGGGTAAGAGGGCTGCTCTGTTCTGCTCAGTAAATCTGACCAGCTTCATTAAAAATATGAGAAAACAGTTGAATGACTGCACTGTCTGATGGGACATAGCTAACATAAGTATGTAGTATGAGTGTTCTCTTAAAACTTTGCCTTTGAAGTACAGAGCTCTCTAAACTATTTTTACATCCTAGGCTAGTCTATATTTCATTTTTTCCCCCAAATATAATAGATTAAGTTAAATGATATTATCATGGCAGGTCATATTCCATTCTTACCCACGCCGAGGTAATGTGAAATCAAGTGGAATGCAGTGGTGTACCAAAAGTATTGTCCCACTAATTTCATTTTCACTTCTGTATTCTCTATTTGAGCAGGGAGGATGATATATTGTCAGGAAAGTAAAATCAATTTAGGTTATCTCCTTTTATGCTACGGTTGCCTACTGCGTATGTTGCCAGAATTTTATGATTTGGGTCTGAACTGTTTAAAATCACAATAACTTCACACTCTTT
>NW_009952796.1:2746495-2829854 GCF_000747805.2 Chaetura pelagica
TTTCTGGATATTCTAGGCAACTATAGTAATTGCTGATTTTCTCAGAAGCCTTTTACTTTAGTTAGTATTATAATTTTATGGTTATCTGGTTAAAGGACCACATAATGCTGGTGAAAATGCGAACAGAATGTAATAGTTTGATGAAGTTCAATGAATGTAGGTCAGTGTGAATGTGTAAAATGCTGCAGTTCTATGCAGAATTATGAAAATCAGTATATTGCTGAAATCATCACTTGAAGACCTTTGCAAAAGTGCCAGGAACAATATTATATGTGTATTTTTAACCTTTATACAGACAGCGGGAGCTCTGTCAACTGAATTTGCATCTCATAGCTGGAACTAACACCACTGCCTACTGCATAATGAAGTCTCAGAATAACAATAAGTTACCATGTCACATTTTTTTCCAAACTATATAAAGCTAATAATTTTATCATTACCAAATCAATAGCTACTTCACATGTTTGTTATACAAGTTCATTTTTAGTTGTGAGATTTGAGCACATATGTTGATTATCCTATGCCTATTTTCAATTACACAAAACGTTCCTTATCTCAAGGAAAACACACTTTGTGTTTTCCAGTATATTCACTTTTTTAACAAAAGAAAGCATCCTAAACTTGCACTAATAAACATGAAATATTTTTATTTATTGACCAATTTTCAGATCATAATAAAACACTACGTTTGTAAAAACTTACATATATTTCTTCTGCAAAGATATTCCATAAAAATCTGTGTGGAAGGAACTCTGATTTGACTAAGCTTCTATGGGAAGCCAGGTGCCTAGGAAGAATGCAGTAGATGCTGTTAATATGCTCAGATAAGCTCCAAGATAATGAGTACTAAAAAAAGTAGTAACTGCTTTTTCAGGTATAAGAGTTTATTAAGCAGTATTATTCCAACTATGAAACATGCGCTTATAAAAAAAGAACAAGATTATTAATTAACCTAAAACATGTTTTGCATTTCCATGACTCCTTTTCTCCCCCAAAATTTGTTGAAGATTTAAAGACACAGACAAAACAATCTGCCTATATTCAGATATCCCAACTTCACACCAAACCTTGAAAGTTTCACCTTGAAGAAAATTTTGTCCAGAGTCCACAGAGTATCATAGCTAATATTAATGATATCATATTGTCCCAAGAATATATTGCATACTGTTGCTCAATGAACCTAAGATCTATACAAACAAAGAGAAGGCTGGCAGTAAGCATAAGGGTTTAATCCAAAGATAATTTAAGTTCCGTGAATTTTCAATTGCATTTAATGGAATTTGGATTTACTTTCTCTGGCCAGGCATACATGTAGTATGCTGTAAGCATGAAACTTCTCAATAAACACATTCACATATAAGCTATCCGGAAATCTAACTCTGTCTGTGTCTTTAGTATCACCTATGTTGTACTAATTTTTCTGTATGGTAACAGTGAAACCTGCTGCACAGTGAATAATGTGTTGGTATTAATCTGCTAATGTGTGAAATAGTATATTCACATCCAGCTATTTTTAGATTCTCTCCTTTTGTTGCTCCTATTCAAATTCTTGAAAGTGTGGTAAAAGAGATGAAAGTTTCGGGTTCAAATAGCTCTAGATTAATTCTGGTTTTATGCTAAAACCTCTGTGCTTTCCAGTCAAGCAACGTTTGGACTACTGCATGCTCCTCATTTTGTACTGCCTCTCCAGAGAGAATCATCTTGGGAGCTATTATCCCAGGGACAGAATTGTCTGCATGTTCTGTACAACTGTACAGAGCAATGTAATGAATGAGAAATACTTTAGCACAACTGACAAAATGTGTAGGCTGCAAAAGTATGTTGAAAATTATTTGTAACTGCTTACAAAAATTCAAACTTTTAAATGGATTTTGGTATAGCATTAATGAGGATATGTGATAGTCAGGAAGGATCTCAATGATTTGGATGAGAGTACTGTCTAAAAAATCAGTAACTGCATTTAACTTCAACAGGTATTTTAGACTTCAATTAATTTCAGCAAATAATGATTATTAAACATTCATTCAAAGTAATCTGGTAAATTCAGATTAATGACAATGGGAAACATTTTGCATCCCATTATCATTAGATCTGTAATACAAGCTTTCATTTTTATAATTATTTTAAGGTTTTCCTCACTAGTTGTGTTCAAAACAACAAAGCTTCCATATCCAGTTTTGAGAGGAAGAGCAGAAGTAAATAAGAATATGAATAAACGGTAGTGATATGTTGATAGACACCATCAGTTATAGATAGCAGTACTAAAGCTACATAGAGGACTCTAATAAAAAAGGAATAAACAATAATTTTAAATATGCAACTCTTGGATCATATACTCTGATATTGAAAGTAAAGTGGCATAAAATAAAAGAACAAAGTCAATACTATATGCATTTTTTATTTATTCATTTGTTTATGACTGATAGATATAGAACAAAGTTTCCAAGTAAAAATGCTTATGTACCTACATGCAGTGACTCTGAAATCTGTACTGTAAGGACAAAGAAAGGTCGCCAATCTCTCCAACTCCTAGTTCTTTGTCAAAAATGGACACACTTAATGAGGTTTGTTTGGTACAGCACAAATTCTTAGACACAGATAGAGATCCTTTCAATGGAAACAAATTTGTTTGGCTTTACCAGGTTACTTAGCGATTAATAATAGCCTTGAGATGCAGGTCAAAAAGGTCATCGTCCCCGCTTGCCAACACAATCTAAAATGTGCAGCTAGTCCAGCTCTGCAGGCTTGGAGGCCCCTAAACGCTATGCATAAAGTAAAACAGGCTATTTTCCAACTTCTTTTTTCATATTAATAAGCAATTTTCAAGAGAAGGGTGGCAAAATGGGGGCCATGCCACTCTAAGTAATTCATTTATTTTGCAATTTAATCTTATGTTGGAAAAAAATTACACTGCTGCAAAAGCATAGCATGGTGATTTTTAAACGTCAGTGTGCTTCATAAGTAACCTTGTATGAAATATTGTATTAGCAGCCCTTAACAGTAAACTGCAACAAAAAGTATTTCCAGACATGGAAGCAGACCTATATGTCTTTTCCAGTCTTTAATTTATTCTCATTTCATTATTTTTTTACATCTGAAATAAAATATATTTAATTAATTTTTTACTTTTTTTTAAATTGCAAAACTAAAAAGATGGCATGAAAGAAAAATTTGACATATTAAATGGTATTTAAGAATTTGATTTCATAGTGTTCATATTTATAAAGCAATTATTGCTCTCATATATTTTGATGTACTAATTTAACATTAGAATAACTAAAATATTAAAAATAAGTCTGAGTCACAATCTTTGAAGCGCTTTCAGGAGCAATATGGCTTTCCCATGGGATTATTCATCTCAGCAAACTTATTGATGTGCATATTTTGACAGGATTTGACCCCTGTCCTAGAGGGTCTTATTTGGTACTCGTTGAAACAACTGAGACAAGTTAATGTGGATCTCTCTAAATACTCGGTTTTGCTGGAATATTGGAATTATCTGTATATGTGAATAGTATATTTTTCTTTACTTTTTTATTTTATCGTATACACACATGCTTAAAAAAAAAAGACTTAAATTTACTCAGTGAACTTTTAAACAATTTAAATGCTTGGCTGAATATGCTTGGTGTCTTTGGCACACAGGTTAATTTGAACTAGTAATTTGTTAATAGCAAAAATAACAAATGTTAATCAAACCAACCTTTTTTAACTGGGTCAAAAAATTCCATACACATGCACTGTGCACAATAGCACAGAATTTTGTTTCTTATAGAACATTAATTCACTCCACTGTTTGCATAATTTATGACAAACATGGCTCTATGAAAAAAAGTGATTGAGGAGAAGATCTGCTCCCATTTTCTCTTAAAGCTTTCCTCTAAACATTCAGTTGAAATAATGAGTTTTCTCCATTCTTTTAGAGCTGGCATTAGGTACAGTTCCCCCTTTCTTTTACAATGAAAGAATTTTCTACAACCTATTGAATGCACAGACCCACCCATTTAGATGACACTGAGTGTTTGCAAACCTCTATCATTCAGTGGCTGATGAGGCAGTTTCTTTCCTGATTCTTGTCACCTGTACCATTGCTATCAGACCAATGTAGAAAGGGTCTGTGCAAGAAGCCTAATAGAACTCATCTTAAGGACATGGCACACATAAAAGTGTCTTCTCTATGCCTACGTTGTCAACCTTACAAAAGGCTGGAGCATCTAGGAATGAATGTCAGTCCTTACCCTGTGTCTATTGTCGTCTTCCATAAGGTCTCCCCAGTTTGCAGATCAGGAGGTGTTGCAATACAGTAGGTGAAACATAAATGAACAATTTTTATTTTGAAACCATCTGAAGGAAAATTACTCCATTATAATAACTTCTACATAGAGAAATTCAAACTGAAATTATTCTTGAAGACAAAAAAGACAACAGCTTTGAATGCTAACCAAACTATAAAAATACATAGGTTGACATATTCTTCAAAGAAGTAAGCAATATGAGCTAACATATTGTTCACAGATTTTATCATTTGAATCCTGTTTCTTCACAGTTATAGATGTATAGAATCCTGTTGCTGTGAAACTGTATGTACTGTAATTTTGCATACCTGTGTTGGCAGTGTACTGCTAATACACAATAGCAGATCACTGTGAAGCTACAGAAGGGTTAAAATAAAGTAAAACATTAGCATTGTCTTTTATTGTTGTAATATCATTAGCAGACTTTTTTAATTACAGGAATAAACTCCAGGAGTATGCAGAAATGAAGGAATATGAAGACAGAAGGAAAGACCTAGAAAAGAAAGAAAAGGAAAAGAAATACCAAGCACGAAAGATGCATTACCTCCTTAGCACTGAGCAGGTTGGTGTACCTGTCCCTGACAGCTCATGCAAACCACTTGGGCCCCCAGCCTGACAGAGATAAACTAGCAGGCTGAATGGGACATGACTTGTCGAAAAGATATCACAAAGACACTACTTCGAGTTCAATTTAGTGCTTTTCTATAGGCAAGAGCAGGTACCATGACTATTACGTGACAGCAGCTTCATAGAGGCAGCATCAGCACTGCTGGCAGAAAGAGTCCAAGTCAGCAGTTTGATCTGCCACTGTGATAACACAACACGAAGGGCATAACCTCGCTTTAAAAACTCATTTTGACTGGCTTATTGTTGTGTTGTCGTACTTGTCAAGAAGTAACAAGTTATTAAGCTCAGAAGGGATTTCATATTTTTTTTTCCCCTTTTTTTAATTGAGCTAATGTTTGGATTGATGCTGTGTTCTGGTTGTTTTTAGGATAGGTTGTGAATGCAGGTTTTCGGCTAAAGCTTTTGCTAGAACTACCTGAATCAGCTTATTTAGCATCATTGTTATCACACAGAAATCCCCCCCCCCAAAATAAATATTTATTGGCTAATTTATTTTGTATTGATAAAAGTGGTATATTTTTTCAAGCTTCCTTATGTAAGCTGCTTCACAGACAGGTGAATATGGCAGTAGGTATATCTTATACAAAATTGATACGTTTGGTAACTCTTGTGGGTTTGCCAGTCTTTAGTCCCTTTTTGTGAACTTTTGTAAAAAAAAAAAAGATTCTGTATCTATAAATGTTTGATGACTGCTTGTTCTTCATATGAATAAGGAATTAATGTGAAATCAGGGAATGCTACTATGCACTAAGAAGAATGCAGGAAAAGTACCATGATAGAATATTTAATCCTTCTCTCTGTTTGGGAGCCGTTTGTGATCTATCCAATAAATAGAAATATAGTTTAATTAAATGGTTTTCAGTTATAAAAACTCACTTTGCAAGCAAAATTTAAGTAATTTTATAAAAAAAAAAAAAAGCATTATAGTAAACTATTAGTAAAAATAGCATTTAAAGTTTTCTGAGTGACTTTTAGACAGGGGAGCTAGTGAATAACTGAATGAGTTCATAATAATGGATTTGTCCAGACATAATGTATAATATGGAGAGTTATCTGTGCAGTGTTTTTATATAATTTTAAACTGTAGAAAATTGGAAATTACTGTTTTGAACAGAGCAATGTAATTAAACAAATGCAGAACCATCAATAAGTTTACCTGGAGTACAAAAATTTTCTGGTTAGAGACATTGCGTGAGCTGTGGTCTAAAAAGATTTTGGTAAGCTTAGTTCTGATAATACTGGTTCATCAAACTGTAACACATTTTTAAGGAATTGCAAGTAGTTTCATCCATCCACCTGGAGGACAGATGGTAGAAGACAGCAGTAACTATTATATTGTGACACATATGGTCTTCTAATTTTACAGAATGAGAATTTAGCTAGCAGTGTTTTGCAGAACAGAAACATGCTTGGTTTTGCTTGGTGAGATGGTTTGTGAATACTAGGACTCAGCTCAAATAATTTTCCCTTTGTTACAGAACTGTGCTCCAAGAACAACTTTTGTAGGCAGTATTTTGAAACATGAATGCATGTAAATCAATGCAAAATCTACAGACAACCTGAAAACCAGCAAAAATATATATGACAAAAACTACTTACTGCAATCAAAGTCTGTATTTTGCAATTGCACATAGGTATGGAAGTTGGTATCTTGCTAAGATACAGGGCAAATTATTTACAGTGTGGAATTTGATGCTCTCCCTGACATTTTACTCTCTATATGCCTGGTCTTCTGATCTGACTACAGCCACCTCTTGCTGTCTTCAAAGGGTAGTTAATTGGATTACTGACCAATTGACCAATTACTGACCATTATGTCCCAGTAGAACCAGGCAGAAAAAGTCAACACTTTTGAATGAATTATGTAAGAAATATAATCCAGGTATAGTACATGAAAAGGGGAGGTTGATGAGCTGGACTTATGTATTAACTAAGACCCAATGAGTTGTAGAGATGACCTGGCAAAGTATTCTACAATCTCCTCCCTTCTTGCCATGCATAATAAGGTGCAGTGATGGAGCTGAGCCACCTCATCCATCAAGGCTGCAAATGTTCCAGCAGGTTATATGGACAGCATTGCAAAATATGTATTTGCATTCATTGTTTCAAATATATCCTACAGTTTGAATCTCTTCGTTTCACTAAAGGCAAAAGGAGTGAGAAAAGGGTGTTTACTTATTGACAGGAAGGAAATTGTCACTCCTTAATTTTAGTAAAGAAAGGCATGTCCCCTTTACCACTCCCATAAGCTAAAGCCCAGAAACCCATCTCAGAAGCATGTTACAGGTTGAACAGGGAGTGGATAAAATATCGGAGCATTGCACAATGTAGCAGATGATAGAGTGATCCTTTCTGGCCCTAAAGTCTATGAATCCTTTATTGATTGCAGAATTTGCACTTCTTATTCCACAGATTTTATGTATATATAAGGTTGTACCTGTTCCTAACTGCTAGAATCATTTTACATTTCAGAAAGTAAACCTAAGAATGCTAGTTCCATGAATGTACAGGAGTGTCTAGTTTGTATATCATACCATGGCCCATGATGAAGTCAACATGTTTTGTCTTTTTCATGATTTAACTTGCAATTCAAACACTTATTTCTTCCATAAACTGTTACTGTTATAAACAGGAAAAAAAACAAACAAACAAAAAAAAAAACCAACCAAAAAACCCCCCAAACAAACCCACAAAAAAACCCCCCAAAAAACGGAAGAAATGGTTATAAAACTCTGAATTAGTATGCATTATTTGTTGTTACTGTTACCAGGTATGCACACATAGTCTTACACAGACAGATGTGAGCTTGCTTTGATTATTTTCCAAGCCCAAACAAACAAAAAAAAAAACCAACCAAAAAACCCCCCAAACAAACCCACAAAAAAACCCCCCAAAAAACGGAAGAAATGGTTATAAAACTCTGAATTAGTATGCATTATTTGTTGTTACTGTTACCAGGTATGCACACATAGTCTTACACAGACAGATGTGAGCTTGCTTTGATTATTTTCCAAGCCAATCTGGAGCTATAACATGGGGCTGAACCCAAACTAATTAGCCCTGTTGAGAGCCACGGTATATTAGCTCTAGAATTAATGCAGTTACACAGCTTCTGGTCAGCCCAAAATATGGGCACGATGAGTGTGTGCATGCTTTAAACTCAGGAACAAGGAGTCTGATCTGCCTACAAAATACTATATAAGTATATGTACATTTATGTAGGTATACCTACATTATATCTTTTTTTGGGGGAAGTGTGTCTGTTGGGTACCTTTGCTATAAAACTGACATTCAGGAAAATCATTGGGTGATAAAAAATGTATGGTATTACTCTATGCTGTATAATTTTTCTATATTTTTGGCTCACAGTTGACTGAGTATATTTTGCTATAGAAAGATACCCAAATATGACTATTTCTCCTTGCTTCTTGTAGGAAAACATTTCATTTATACAAACATGCAATCCACATGAGAACTAAGCAGTTCATTTGAATAAAATAATGTTACTATCTTAGCAAAAAAAATTCAAAGAAAAGACAGTTAAACAAGTTAGGATATTTTAATAATCAATAATTACTAGTAATGTTAATTTGCTGTTATTATTAAAATATAATAATTATTTCTATTATTATTACAATTATTGTCTATCTTTCTCTGACGGTAGAATGTTATGCATACTGCCAACTTCAAAACATAGCTTTTTGCTTTAGTAAAAAAAAAGCTTTTTTTTCCTTGTGGTACCAGTAATATCCATGTGACTCAAATATAACCCTATTTGTCAACATAAGAGTGGGCTTGAGAAAATAAAGTAAATTTATTTGGTTTCAATTAAGTTAGTTGCCATATACGGTTTGAAGAAAGAAAGCATGAACTCTAAACCTCCATGGCTATAAAATATTGAGCTTTTAATCAGCTTGTTATACATGACAATAATATGAATAACTAGTCAAGTAACTTCTTATGCATGTGGGCTTTTTTTTTTTTTTTTTAAGGAAATTTCTTCTACATGATTCTCATAATTTTGAAAAAAAACAAACAACCCACAGCAGTCAAGTCCTTGCCCTTCTTGTCATGGTATGAATGATGTTGTCTTCACCTACAAGTTGCTTGTTGCAAGAGATTCCAGTGTAAAACACAGCAAGAAATAAATCTGAGGTGGTGGCAACTTCAGAACTTTCAAACTAAAACTAAACAAACTGAACACACTAAAGTTCAGTTTAAAAAATTTATATATATAACACAATTGTTTCCTTGTCTGTTTTTATTTTAACAATCTGATAGATTCTGACTTCATAATGAATATGATAAAAATTGCAGTACATAAATTTAACAAGCCGTTACCTTTGCTGAGTATTTCTTGCCATTTCTTATTGGTAACACAATAGAAATAACAGTGTAGCTGTATTTTTTCTTTGTTTTTATCAATTTTGTCATGAACTGCATTGCAAGTTATTCTTGTGACATGAAACTTAGAATAATTATGTTTTTCTTACTAGTGCCCAATCACAGTAAGCTATTTCCACTACAGTGGTAATTATGTGGGGTTTTTTGTCATTAAAAAAATGAAATATTTATTAACTGTGATTTTCTATTTTAAACATGTTTACCTATGTAGATTGTCCTTCTATATCCCTGTAGGTCCCCTTTCTGTATTAGCAAAATTGAATGTAATTAAATAGGTTCTTACATCTGCTCTTTGTCATACTCTCAAGGGTGATGTTTGAAGAATGCTCCACCCATTGCAAAGTCCTGACGAGCTTCCTTTAAAGTCAACAGAAGATAGAATTACTGAATACACTGATGGCACTTTGTAGCCATGGACATGAAGAACCCACATTTGTTGGAACACGTGGTTGCGTGATTCCTGTCAATGGTATTGCCAACCTTCCAACAAATTTTGCAGTTGGTCTTGAGTTAACAATGTTAATTAGGATTAAGTATGCAATAGACTAAATCCAAAGATCCAGTATCAAGCTAGAATGCAGACCTGTATTGGTTAAATATCTGCTGACAGAGCATGCAGCAACGCTGAGGTAAGTCTATGAGTGGGAGCAAGTATATGAGCTGCTGCTAGCACTACTGTTGCTGCTCAGGTGGAGGGAGGACCTCCAAGTCCTCAGTGTAACAGGGAGCAAAAGGTGATGGTAACTGAAAGGAGCCAGAGCAGGAGAAGTGATGGAAGGAGCAGAGCAATGTGTCTTGTAAAGTCAAAGAGATCAGAAAAAACATTCCTATGGAAACAGTCTTTGGAGTGCCACAGCTGAAAAAAAACCTTTTGCTATTATAGTTTCTGCTATCACTGAGAAAAGGATTGGAGAATCAGCAGAGGAACAGATTTCTTCCCTTTATTTTATAGTTCTTTTCCCATATAGCAAACAGTACTGGGTGAGGTAAAAGAGAATTTGAATTCACTTTTCTCTAACTCTCCTCTGTTTCTAGACAGATAAACAATTAGTCCAGAAAGCAAAAGTTCTTTCTGGGATAATGTCTATGAAAGCTTGAGAGCTTTGTCACACAGTTGCAAAATGTATTTTGACATTATTGGGAATGTGTTGTTATACAAGGATCTCTTAATCTTACTATTGCTTTGGCTAGTGGACTCAGTCCCAGCCTCATTTCCAAACCTGGATTTCCTGCTCAGTGATTAATCATGCTGAGATTAGATGAGTCAATTTCTGTGGGATCTTCTCTACTATCTGAAGGCTGTTGAGACCCAAATTAATCATTCAGTTGTGCATGCCTGCCTACTCCTATGTTCAGAATCTTCTTTCTGTTAGGCCCTGATCAGTTAGACAATCTGACTCAGACTAAAGGCTCACCTGGCTCAGCTTCCTATCTTCTACAGTGGCCAACAAGTGTGTGCCTAGAGAAGACCACAAACACGGAGCAAAGCAGCAATACTGCCAAACATGCCAAGAATGCTTGCCCAGTTTCTAGCAATCAGTCATTGAAGGACTTGCATTTTTTTGTAGCAGAGCTTTCAAATTTTGGATTATTATGGTCTTCACTTTTTGCCTCTGTATTCCTTGAGTGCCTGCCTCTCTTAATATTTAGATAAGGATTAACCTAACACTAACTAGCTCTCCAATTGTGCTTCCTTGGAAGACAAGTTCCCTCATTCTCCTTACAGCATAGTTTTGCAGATTGCTCATTTCATAGCATATACTGTCTCTGGTATTCCCTCACAGGAGAATATGCAATGGCTAAGTGCCTTGTTCTTCCTCTGCAGTTTGGTGAGGCCCTACAGGTTGCAACCGCCAGTAATAAGACATGAGATATTTTTGGATTGCAGCATTTCCTTCAGTTTTCAGTGCCTGCTTGAGTGTGTCACCATCTCTCTGTCGAGTCAAGGCTAATGTATTTAGACATGTGGCTGGTATTTGCCTATGTTTCTTCCCATTGAAATAGTGCATTGGAAAGGATTACTTATAGGGATATAATGGCTGGTGCTATAAAATAAGAAAGTATTTTTAATGGAACTACCCTTGTCTGTGATTACTCTTTCCAAGGAGATATAAACATGTGATACAACAACTCTTTAATAGTTTAGTGCTATAGAGAACAGTTGAAAAAAACCAAAACTCACCCTTAAGAATAATGTTCTATGAGGAGGAAGGAAATGGTAGCATCAAATGAGTAAAAGTGAACAGTTCTAATATCACCAATGAGAACCAATTTTTTCCATTCTTATTTTCTCTAACACCCATAAGCAACTTCACCTTAGGGTAATTAGAGTAGTTTAGCAAGCTTCTGTAGACTCTGGATTAGAGCTTTTGTATATAAAGGTAGGAAAAACATACCTCAAGGTTGTTTTCAGTTTTTTTTTTTCAAACCAGTTTAATTTTGTTTTACTGCAGTTGCTGTAGAACCCAAAATTGTATTGCTTTTATCAATTGTACCAGCTATTATTTTATGTTTATCAGTTCATTGACTAAAATATTTTAAATTCAAATTCTACTCAATTATAAGGTTGTTTTGGTTTATTTTACATTCTTCCTGTCAATAGAGATGGCAATTCATAAACATTGCATGGACTGTGTGTCCCCCCTTTTTACGTAACTGGAAATCAGGAGTTAACTCTATTGAAGTTACTGCACTTACATCAGGTATAAATTTTCCAAGTTAGGAAGAAAAAAAAGCCACAAAATCCTCTCTGGAGAAGACTAATGAATATTCAGAAGGCACAACTGATTAATATGCTTCTAACCTAATGTGCTGTCCTGTAAGAACTTGAAAAACAATTGGTCTAAAATGACACTTTTTGACACCCACTCTGTCTCTGGACACCTGGCAGTTTTATTCTTATAAAGGTGAGGGCTCAGTGGATAAAGCTCTGGCCTTTGATCTTCAGATCCACAGTTTAAGAGACAAGGCTGCAAGTTTGGTCATTTGAGCTTAGTCCCAAGTGAACAGTCCACATCACAAAATGATTATACATAATTTGTTACTATTGGCAGTGTCTGTTCAGGAAAGGCCAAGGACTGAGCTAGCATGAAGAATAAATTAGCTCTTACCTTTTACATTTTATTTCCTCCCTCTTTACTGTTGTAATTTTATTATCCTGTCTCTGAAACATTCAGGGGATGAAATTATCATTCATTATAAGTACTAATACTTCCTGAAGATGAACTAAAATGGTTAATTTTCTTTTAAATGTAGGTGGCCCAGTCACTGAACATCCCCACTTATCCATGGGTGTTTAATATCCACTCATCATTTGTCTGCCAAGACCTTGGGTATTTCCGAGTACTTTCCAAAGCTTGTAGCATAAAAAAATCCCATTTAAATTAAAGAGGAGAGAATGAGCTTTCCTAGTTTTCAGGCAGGCTTGCAGCTATATTTAAATAGCATTAGTATATAAAGCGCTTCATGCAACAGTGCTCTGTTTTCATAAATTATTCTTTCCAAAGAATTCTTAGTTTACATTAAATCCCTCTTACAGTGCTTGTGACAGATATGTTTGATCAGTCAGCCTTCTTTGTGTGTTCACTTCCACATATGCCATATTGCTTATGTCTTATTATTATTAGTCTTATTCACAGGTATTCACTATAGGAAAATGATTCTGCTCTTGTGCCTCATAGGCCACTGTGCACACAATATCAGTTAACTTGAAAGAAATCTCAGTTAATGTTGCTTAATGTTTCTGTCAAAAAGAAGGACAAAGTAAGGTAAACTGAAAACAGCCAGTAACTGAGCTGTTTGTGATTCTGGAATATATTGCACCTGAACAAAACCAAAATGTATATGTCTAGAAGATTAGTTCCACTAGGTCTGAATTCCAAAAATTGTCTTCAAGTGATTTGCACATGCAGTCAAAAATCTTTATTTATCTTAGAATTTAAGTCCAGCTCTTGCCCTTCGGGATTACTCATCCTAGGAACTCTCCAGACTGTAATTCTGCTACTCAATGTGGTATCATGGTGATACAAAAAGAAGGCAAATGCTAGAAGCCAACATATACCTCCAGAATCTTATCTAGTGTATACTCTGCCAAAACTATTTAATGACAAAGTTTACAACTTCCATGGATTTCCCAGTTTTGCTTATATCCTTTTCAATCAGCCTTTCTTTTTCTGTAAGGAATCTTGGTTGTCTACCTAGAGAGGGCAAGCACACTCAAAGCCAAAACTAAGATGGCAAGCATGGTGATCTTCACTGCCAGAAAAGGGTAGCTCTGTAGATTAGGGAGCAATGGGAAAAGGATGGGGAAGCACTATCTGCTGACACTATATAACCTACCTCTTACAAGAAATAGATGGCTATGGACCATTTCCGATGTGTTTCTCCCAGATGTCAGTGCAAAGTGCTTCCCATTCACCCTTCTCATAAGTATCATTCTCACACAAGTGGTAAGTGGAAGTGCTTCAAACAGAAATAAATTTCTCCCTTTGCCACACTTCCTAGAAAACAAGATATTCACAGCCTATTTTGTAAACATAGTGAGTAAATGAACTTAAAAATAGAACATTTAATTATTTTAAGCATGTTCTGTGACAGCATTGCAAGCTGTATTTTTCCTAAAGGCCGCTTATTATAAAACCATTTCAGTTAGTGTGGTAATTGGATAACTGTGCAAAGAAATGAGAAAGAGTTTACACTGAGAAATCATCTGTCATTAGAAAGAGCTTAACACACAATAGGACGTAAAGTTTGAGTGCTGCTTTGTGATTGATCCTATGCAAGCTCATTTGTTTAAAGGCCATGTACACATGGCAATATTTCTTAGAGCTTCTTCTAAATAGCTTGTTACTAGCCATGTCACTCATTCTAAGCATCTGTTATAATAGCATAGTGGCATCTCTGTTTCCATCATGTGTTACAGCATTTAGCATCGCTGTATGTAGCATTATTCATTTAAAAATCCACTAGCTAGAAGGTAACTGTCTTTTTTCAGCATCTGAATTGCATAATCTCTATTTGTGTGGATTTTTTCTGGACGACAAACTTCTTGCTCAACTCCTGTGGGTAGGATTAATGGCAGAGTTTAAAGGACAAGCTGTGTGATCTATCAAAAGTGTACATGCTGAGATCTTAGGGAAACATGACCACATTTTGTGTATTACTGTCAATTGGGGTGGCAAAAGGGTTGGATTGCCGCAGGGTCAGAAAACTGGTAAGAGTGAGTTATATACTGAATGTTGGCTTTGTGTATGATTTGGTACACACATTTAAGAAAGAATCTATATTGCAAGAAAATGACAATGTCGAGCAGATATCCACTAAATAGCTTACACATAGAGCCATGCTGACACACACAAGCACGGAGTGGAACTCAACTGACATTCCTGAAATTGTTACTGGGATAAATTTTGTTGATGTGTAGTAGTTTGTCTGGTGTTTATGCAAGTTTATTGTGATGTATGGTCTTGCTCAGGTAATTTTTGAAACTGTTATAGCAGAAGAAGTACATGCTAAATAAGAGGTAAATGCATAAGAAGAGGGAGGTTAGAAATGGCATGGGAGAAGTCATGAAGATAAAATGCCATACATTTCTCAACAGCAAACCTTTCTGTTGATTAAGAAGTGGCACTGATCGTATCCTCACTTTAATGAGACTTCAAGATGAGTGATGTACTCACCAATTCTTTTGTTTTTCAGCTCTTGAGCACGTGAATAGTATAATGGTAAAGTTCTTTCATTAACTTGAACAGCTTATTCATTAGCCTATGCTTTTGTTTAGTATCTAATATATACTGTTCATTTGGGAATTCTTTCTGACCTCCAACGGATGTGATGAAAACTGTATATCTTCCCCATCAATTGTTTTTTTTAACCTTTATTTTTCATACTTTCTTTACTTCCAGTTTTTCTATTTCAAAAATCTTTTAATGAAATCTTATTATTTTCACTATTTTCTTATTACATCAATCTTTTTTACTAATTTCTGACTACCTTTACTAATCTGACTAACATGGCTCTGTTCTCTCTTTTTTATTCTTTCCTGTGTACAATACTATGACTGGTCACTGAATCTTCACTGCTTTGTTTATTGGTCTCACTGAGGGCTACCTTGTTAAATATACTGCCACTTTTCAAGTTTTTAGTCATTGTCTCTAATCCTAGAGGCTTACTACAGCAAATTGTTTAATGAATCTGTCAGGATATATGTCTGTGTGGGAAGATTCACGTGTAAGCACAATGCAACAGAGACACAAGAAACAATGAAAACAAGTGTTACATTGTTTAGTTGCATAGATGTATCTTTGGAAAAATGAATGAATTGTCTATTTCATAATTATTTCATTAACAAAGGAAATTTCTTGGTGATTTTCATCCTTATCTGTTAAGAAGAGTTTCTCTTGTATTCTTGTATATTGTTGTAGGTAACTTCTGATGTTACAAATTCAAAGAAACTACATGGCATAATTACCAGGATTTTTCTCAATCTGGTGAGAGGACAGTGAATTTTGAGTTTGTTTTTTCTTGCAGAACCAATATTTTCCATTATAACAGTGATAGCAGATGGAATTTTAATTTAAAACATGTAAACAATATCACACATTCAAGTTGTCACTGTTTGACTCAGGTTCGACAACAATGCTCTCGATCCCTTCCCCCTCCCACCCAGGTAGGGAAGGAGAGAGAGAAGAGAGAGACTTGGCTGGATTGAAAACTAAACTACACAGCTTTAATTAAACACTAATGATATAAGAAAATATATACAATTATATACAAATATGTTCAGATATGTGCAAAAGCCTCTCCTCTCCTCCCACCCCCAGCAACTCCCACAGCACTCTCCTTAGCTGCGAACAGTCCTGAAAAATCCTGGAGCTGCTGCTGGAGAAAAGTGGAGAGTTATGAGGGTCAGGAGAGCTCGAGCCTGGGGGCCGATGGTGAGGGATGGACGGAGTCCTGCCCAGACGCCGGCCATGGACAGAAGAGAAGGAAAGAAGAAGAAGCAGGAAGGAAGTTGTCTTCTGTGATCTCTGACCTTCCTCTGAGCTTACGTAGATATATGGAATGGAATATCTTTGGCCAATTTTGCTGTCTGTCTAACTCAGCCTCCTACAGGGGGGTCATAGGTCTCCCCGTAGTGTCTGAGCCGGCAGAGTGAAGGTGCAGCCTTGAAGACCCAGCAGTTACAAAAACATTCCTTTCTTATCAGCCTTAGTTAGAACACACTGTGACTAGTTAAAAGAAAGCTTGCTGAAGAACAAAAAATCACTAAGAGGAAAATTGGCTTCATCCTGACTTAAACCGGGACACAAGCGTGTTTTAAGGCACACAAGCATAAATAATCTTAGCCTCCAAGTAACCCTGTGAAGTAAGGAAATACAATCTGTGTGTTCACATGCAGTTATTGAGACATGGAAGAATAAAATCACCTTCAAAGATTATTCTTCAGACTCAGCTTTTAATTCCTACATATACAGAGCCATTTTAGAAACAGGTTGGTTTTCAGAAATTCCTAGAATTTGTACATGATCCCATACTCTCCTCAGCACTTCTTATATAATAAATTAATATTGGAGGTTCCCATTCCTATTTTTAAAGTCAAGTTATTAAGCAAGTTAAAATGAATTTTTTTGGCATTTTTTTGAAATCACTTAGAAGTAAAAGGAGCAATCAGTAAGAGAACTTTGAATGCTCTGTCCCTGTTCTGTGTCTTCATCATTAGAGTATTGTTTACCATGCCTTCACTCAGTCATTCAAGTTATTATCCCTGATCTAGTCAAGTCATCGAGAGCCTGTGTAAGAATTACATTTGACAGAGTAAGTCTCAGTCAGAGAGAGGATCAACAAAAGTGGATACATTTTGGGGAGCCTCTACATTTGCTAGGCTGCTGTGTTTTGAATATTGTGGCAGAATGGTGCATGCTTTAAACTAAAAGTTTGTTTCTCTTTGTCTTGTTCCCTAAATACTCAAATAGCTGGTACCTGTTTAGATACTCAATGAGTTTTCTTTCCTGCAACTGAATTTAGGGCCTGTGCAGGTTTAGAGGTTGATATTATAGTCTGTGGCCAGGATACTGGACTGGAATATTTTCTTAACACCTCATTGTGTAGTCCATAAAATTGCAGCCTGATTTACTTATAAATGTACATTTAAAACATGATTGCACTATTATTTTGATATCAAGCAAACATTTCACAGATGAAAAGGGCTGAACCAAGCTTTACAATCTGAAGGCAGAATAACAATAATTAATGCTTCTATTACTGTGTTTAAACAGAATATACATTAAGCCGAAGACAGGCAATTAATCCCACTTGAAAGGATATACGCTATTCATCACTCATTTATGAATTTTTCAGTCTCTGCATAAAAGCAGTATCTCAAATAAGGCAGTCATACCTTAGGTACAGTAACACTGTGAGTCCTCGGATTCTTATTTAGATGGAACTCCTGAGAGTATATTTTCATAAGGATTAGAGGATCAGGCATAAGGAGTAGTGTTAGGTCATGGAGAACTGATCCTACATTTGATTTGACATTTTTCCTATTGTCAGCCATGGTAAGGAAATTTTATGTCCAATTGGAATGTTGAGTCACACTATGGTATTTTTCCAATAGCTGAATAGTGTATAAACTGTATTTCTTAATTGTTAATTTAAACATCTGTTCTTATTAGTTAAAAATAATTGGTTATCCCCAGTGGAATGCATGCTAATGTGGCTTAAATATTTTTATGTTTCTTGATGGTTCTTTCCCCAGTAAATTTTGTATTATAAATATTATCCTTTTATTTTCACTACATACAGAATATTCTGACTGCCTGTAATAAACCAGTTATTTTGAAGTTTTAAATTCCTTTTTTTTTACAGACATGGTTGCAGCATCATTTAAACATGTTTTTTCCTTATGAATCATGTATGTTTTAAGGTATTTCTTTTACCTCCTAGAGAAACTATATCTGGGGATTAACAAGATTGTTCACTGGAATTCAGGTGGAAGCATAACTGCAGTAGCTGAGAAATGATCATGTTTCCTTTTAGTTCTCAGCAAGAGTAATTGAATGTTGAATATCTTACTAAACTCTGGACTGTGACAGTGTGTTAACACTCCAACTATCTCCTAACAGCAGGGCAATTATTTGCTGAGTGGGATTTTTATAAATCCCCTGGCAGTAGTGTGTCCTGATAATTATGATGAAGTGCACTGGTCAGTGTTGATTCAGCAATCCCATCTCTAGCAAATATTTCATTCACAGCTCTCCTTCATGCTTTTACTTTTATGGCTTTTAAAGATCTCTTATTTCTTCTCTCAGCTTGCTTAGTTTTTTTTACAAATTACAATGGAGCAAAAAAGGATTTTCAAGTTAAGTCCCTATTTTGTTGAAGTCTTTCCTGTTTAACTCCTCATTAAAAGACCAGAAAGAGAAAGTAGGACTTTATTTAGGTTTTACTGTGGTAATCACATGCAAAAGCTTCTTCCCTCAAATGTATTTTTTTGCAAGCTTAAATTACTGTTAAATTAAACCTTTATATTCAGGATATATATTTCAGACTTTCAGAGTTTGTATGGAAAAGTAGTTACAATAGAGCATACTCTTATTATTGTCTAGTTAAAATACAGTAAAAATATTTTAAAGGTATAAGGATACACTTGGTTTTGACTTCATGCTTACATTTTATCTTCAGCTCAACTTAATTGATGTTTAATTTTTCATTTGTCTATTTGCAATGGAGTAGCTACATTGTATCTATTTTCTTTGGAATTTTATATGTAAACTTTAAAAGCTCCATCAAGAAATAAGAAAGAATAAAAAATAACTCATCCATAAATAAAACTGCAGCATTTAAAACTGTTCATGCTTTATTACACCACTTGGGATCACCAATCTTTTCTGAGGAACTATCCAGCATAACCAACACAGCATTGTCTTTCCCTTCCTATTTGCACCTTCTTTCTTTCTTTCTTTCTTTCTTTCTTTCTTTCTTTCTTTCTTTCTTTCTTTCTTTCTTTCTTTCTTTCTTTCTTTCTTTCTTTCTTTCTTTCTTTCTTTCTTTCTTTCTTTCTTTCTTTCTTTCTTTCTTTCTTTCTTTCTTTCTTTCTTTCTTTCTTTCTTTCTTTCTTTCTTTCTTTCTTTCTTTCTTTCTTTCTTTCTTTCTTTCTTTCTTTCTTTCTTTCTTTCTTTCTTTCTTTCTTTCTTTCTTTCTTTCTTTCTTTCTTTCTTTCTTTCTTTCTTTCTTTCTTTCTTTCTTTCTTTCTTTCTTTCTTTCTTTCTTCCTTTCTTCCTTTCTTCCTTTCTTTCTTTCTTTCTTTCTTTCTTCCTTCCTTCCTTCCTTCCTTCCTTCCTTCCTTCCTTCCTTCCTTCCTTCCTTCCTTCCTTCCTTCCTTCCTTCCTTCCTTCCTTCCTTCCTTCCTTCCTTCCTTCCTTCCTTCCTTCCTTCCTTCCTTCCTTCCTTCCTTCCTTCCTTCCTTCCTTCCTTCCTTCCTTCCTTCCTTCCTTCCTTCCTTCCTTCCTTCCTTCCTTCCTTCCTTCCTTCCTTCCTTCCTTCCTTCCTTCCTTCCTTCCTTCCTTCCTTCCTTCCTTCCTTCCTTCCGCTCCTAAATAATTTCTTTCTTGTATTCTGGGAAAAAAAAACGAAACATTTGTCTTTCTCTGTATAGAAATGACAAACAGGAAAAGACAAAAAATGGATATTCTATAGCGTAGACTAAATATGGGATTAGAGGTGGAAACAAACCATAATATTAGAAAAACCAAAGCAAACAAATATTTTCTTTGCTAATGTTCCTTAAATTAATATTTGTTTTCTTTTTTTTTTTTTTCCTTTCTTTATGTGCCACCATTAATTATAAAGATAAAACAATGATTGTGAGGAAATGAAATGATAGAGAGTTAGAAATGCAAAATGATTCAAAATATTAATGTAATGCTAAGGATGACTGAGTAACAAATGGTACATTTGCCAGTATGCTTGACCTGACACAATTAATATTCCAGGTCATGCTTGGGTTTCCATGATGGAAGGTCTAAGGCAGAGAGTTCTAGGGAAAAATATATATCTAATGTATAACTACATCTGTCTTTTTTTTTTAAATTATTATTTTCTATTTTTATTTTCCCTGATAAGACAGAACCATAGTCTTAAAAAAAAAATAATCAATCTGTGCTTTCACACCTCATTTGCCATATTCACCACTGGGCCACCATTCACCAGAAGGGCCTGATGCAAGGAGGTCAGTAAGAAGCTATTAGCAGCATCCTCTCCTGAGATTTCTTTGGTCTTACTGAGGTGGAAGTTAGCATGACAGTACTGCAAATAACTCAGCTGTAGGTTTTTTAACAGCACAGATTTACCCACAGTGTTTGTCACTTCAGAAAATTGTTCCTGGAAATCAAGTCCCAGAAAACTGGCTTTGACAGAGGCCCTTCTTATTTGTGAAGAACATGGACACAGAAAAATGTGTCATTCTTCCTGCAGACAAGGAGTACTTTTTGTAACCTATCATAATATTTTGGAGGACAACATAATTTAGTATGTAGCAAAGGTGGGGCAAATATTGGACTCAAAGTAGAAGGTAAGATCTCAAAGATCCTTTACCATTGAAAAACCAGTATTAACTACATCGGTTTTGTGGTTGAGAGAAAATTGTAGTAAAGCAGGGAAAAGAAGAAACACTTTTAACACATTGTACTGGTCTCAAGAAGATATGCAAATTTAGTAAGTACCAAAGGCCTTGATCCTCCAGATTCTTAGTTCTGCAGACTGCCAGCTCCCTGCAGAGGATAGAGTGAACAGGCTGTCCATCAGCACACAGCACGTGTGCAAGAAATTACAAAAATAAGACAATGATTTGCAGAGATATTTATAAATGAATGGAAGCAATTTTGCCAGAGATTGGTCTGAACTGTGAAGTAGAATCAAATTTGTCCCCTTTTCTCTCCTACCAAACTTTGCCAATTTTAAATCTAAGCTTAAAAACCTTAGCATAAGCCTTGGGGAATTTAGAGTAAATTGATATTAATTTTATCTACCTAGGTACTAACTCTGCTGATTGCTCTGCTGTCTGTTTGAATACTTGAACATATATAATTAAAATGCAAAGTAATTAACAAGGATTGCTTGAAAAATTGTTATTTAAAAATGCACTTCAGTTTTGACCCAGATCTTATGAAGGCCTTCCACTGTAAAAGAAGCATCAGCTTTTAAAGTGTCCAACTGGCCTCACTAAAACTCCAAATTCATTTTCATAGTTTGTACATTATCTGAATAGTATGCAAAAAAAGAACAATAGAAGATGACTAAGGTAGATGTTTAAGATACTTTTCCAGCAATAATAATTCAAAAGACACAGAATCAATGGATTCTCACATCTATTATGGCTAATTTTGGTGGTGTTAAAAGTGCTAAAAGCAAATCATTTTGTGCACCCTGATGTTTTCAGCAGCATTTCACAGTGTTTGAACCCTTTATGAACTACAGTTTTTTTCTACTGCCAAACACTTAAAGAAAGAAATGTCATCTAGAATATACATAACATCTCAGTATAGATGGCAAAATGCAGTTTCAGAAAGCTATTATACTTACGGAGTCTGTTATACTTGCTCTGAGTAACAGAAGCAAATGCCATGCCTTAGAGCCCAGAAAACAGATTGCTTTAAAGTTATTCTTGCCTGTAATTCTTCAGAGGAAAAATGTTTAAATTACTTAAGGTATATTTTTCCACTTTGGAGAAACAAAAACTAAAAACCAAACTCATGCTATGAAGATTGAAATAATTAAAATTTTTGTGTTTAAGAATTCCTACCTAATTTACTCTTCAGTTTGGGTTTTTTGTTGGTTTGTTGTTTTGTTGTTTTGGTTTTTTTTTCAAAGAAAGGATTTTTAAAAAGTGTGCATTTTAGCCAGATGCAGTGCTATTAGGATTTACTGCTGATCAACACATCCATGACTGCCAATTTCAGAGTCATAATTATGTTGTAGTGGTTTATTCCAGGTCATCCTGGTTCTCAGTTGTGTACATGGAGAAGTTTTCCTTCTGGAAAATGTTTACATTTTTGGTGACCTGGTAGTTTTCTATTCATGTTCTCTTTCCCAGCACACACGGAGATGGATCATGCAGTGAAATAGTTTATACGGCTTGCACTAAGATAAGAATATATAACAGAGGACCAAAATCAATTGTCATTAGGGTCTGATCACTTACAGAGTTGAAGAATATAGCCCATAAGATTTTGAGTAGACCACCAATATGTTGAATAAGCTACCATCTCTGAATATTTTTGTCCAGTAAACAGTAATTTTTACATGGGCCTTTTTAAACTGTTTTGGCACAAGAAATTGGAGCTTCCCAGTAGGATATGTTAATGAAAAATGCATTAGAGCTAATTGGGGAGTGTTCAGTCCTTTCAGCCCCAGGAGATTAATACTTTATGAGGAGGCTCTACTTAGTTTTCTCATGGGCCCTCAGTAGTGTTCCAAAATGCAAAGATTTTAAACATTTACTCTTTTCCATACCTTTCCCACATCACAAAACTTGTTATTTTCCTACTATTTTATGCAATACTTCTTAGCAACTGAAATTGTTATAAAAGCAAAGGACAATATATTTTAACTGTGCAAATCTACTTTACAAGTCTTAAGAATACTCTAAGTATACTGTTGTAGAAAATATAATTATTCTTGAAGGAACTCAGTATCTTTAACTTTTGCCAGGTGTTTTTTAAGCCTTTGTAATGTGTTTTATAAGAGATTTAGTGGCCTTGCGCAATATGGTATAGAAACTCTCATGTTTAGCATTTCATACTTAATTCAGTAACCTTGCATATGTCTGTTTGACAATTGTTTATATACAGCTGATAAAATCTCTACATGTATAGCAATTACTCAGGAACAATTTGTCACAATTTTGACTTGCCAGATACTCACAGACTGTTAATGATGTAGATTATTTGTTCAGAATTTGAAATGCCTGATTTATATTAGTAATGGTTATATTAGATCATGCCAAGATGCATTTAGGGGTGTATCCTGAAAAAAATTAAATAGCAAATTCAGCGAAGAATGAATCTTCCAGTCTTCACAAATCAGAATTTTTTATTGTAAATTTTTGGTTTTTGCATCTTCTGTAGTCTTAAAAATAAGTGCATTTGAATATTTAAAGGAATTTAATGTGAACATTTTGTTAGAAAAAAAAACAGTTACTGGTTTCTGGTATTCCATAAGGTTTTTTTTATATTTCCACTCAACTAATCACTCAGTTTTACTTTTCAAAATGCTGAAGTTGCTACTGTCTTAGTCCACATTGTGAGCTGCTAGCACACAGTTTAAAGGGACAAGAGTTATGTGCCCTTGCATAAGCATTTATTTTACTCTTTAAGTATGTGTTTGGAAATAATGGGTAGTTATTCTTGTTCCTATTGTGTACAGGAATTTAATTGGAATTTAAACGCAACTTGAAATTTCAAGACAACTATAATAGTTTGCCTTTAAAACTAGGCAAATATTTGTACTTTTAATTATTTTTTTAAGGGAAAATGGTGTGTTTTGTTGGCTGCTGCTGTGGAAGGAAGAAGATTGAATGTGACTGATAGAAAACGTGTTTGAGATACAGGAAGCTCTTTCTTCCATAAAATGAAAGTTAACCCCACCTGAAAGGCTGAAACCTGAATTATATGTTACATTATCATATTTAAACCCTTTTGCAACTGTAATTCAATACCCAGAGATGCATTTACACTATAGATTTATCCCATGGCAGTGGTCATCAGAAACTTGGTGTAGAAATGTTCATTATATAGGTGATTTTTTAATTGGTTTGATTTACAGAATAAGTGTAAGAATGAGTTTGAAGTTAGTTGAAGTAAAAGATAATTCCATTTTCTGCTCAGATTGCAGGCATATACAATTCACCCTTCAGAAAATCCCCAGATCCAATGGAACTGCTGCTGCGGGAGTCAAAGCCATTGAGCCACCGGCGACAGGAAGTGAAGAGTCCCTTTGCCTATGACCTCTATGACTGGCCGACTTGTAGAAGGCCTCCAACTTTCTCCATGGCTATTGACAAACAGAAACCTCAGGTAACATTTTTTAGTGTCTCTGAGGCAGCTTGTGTTTGTATATTTTATCATAGATTATCATAGAATATCTCGAGTTGGATCTCCGACTCCAAAAATCCCTTTTAGGATTTGTTTTTTTATATATAGGTCTAGTGCTTTCATTTAGGATGTAAAATCTTTGAAACCTATTCATCTGAAAATAAACCTAAGTGGTGTGTAAAAACAGGGAAATATGATTCTTTAAATTTTATTTATTTTATTTTTGTTCTTTAGGGAAAAAAAAGTCATTTCCAATACTTCAAAGGGAAGACCTGATATAATTGAATATCAATATTACGATTCATTAGAGTTAGAATTCTTAATTTCCAATTTTAAATTTTAAAAAATAGGATAAATTAAAGGCAATAGAACAAAATAATTAGTTGTGATAACTTTTTGTCTTTTTGCAATAGCCAGAAGGCATCCTCTCAGTATAGAACAGTTCCTGCTCTTTTGTGTCCACTACCTGTGTATCAGACCTAATTGAAAAAAATTCTGTGTTTCGTTCTGCAAAGCCAAGTTACCTACCTCCTATTCTTAACTGTCATGGTCTCAATTTTAATTTCAGCTGTTTTCACCATATACTGCAGATAGCTTTTTTTCCTTTTCTATAGGGTAATGGAGATCTCTGAGATAATGCACTAGAGTGAATATCCCATGAGATGGCAGAACAACTTATTATCAAAACCTGCTGGGAATATACCCAATATACACAGCAGGCAGACTTTTGAGATGTTTATGTTCCTCACTTTGTGACAGTACTACATGTAGCTTTTACCAGTAGATGCCTGATAGAGGTACTTTTTGAGATAGAAGTATTACATCTTTCCCTCTCTTCTGAAGTATTTTTCAGTTTGCCCAATCTACTGAACCTTCTACTTACCTCACATATACGCTTTCAGTGTTTGACTTTGACCACAATGTTTTCAGAACCTCTTACATTATTTTTTTTTTTCACTCCGCCCTGTATTTAAATTTTCTCTTCTATATTTTGCTTAGGAAGACAATGCTTGTAAATGAACCCTTCTCAGTAACTTTTACTGAAGCTATCATTTAGTTACAGAAATTGGACAATAATAATGAGCAATAAGCAATGTATAATATACCTTTATTGGTATTTTACTTCTCTGGATCAATATAGTTATTTTCAGTATATTATTGCAGTCCTTGGTAGAGGTGATATGAACACAGTCTGAAGTTTCAGCTGCTGCTGGGATCAAACTACATGTAGACATGCCATCTGCCACAATTTACCTGTGGCTAATTGATTGCATCCATATTGATCTTCAGAGGGGACAGCTGTGGGTGTACTTGCTAACCCACACAAAAGAGGCTTTTCTGATCTTTATGTCATGACTGACTTGTCTGTAACAGGATGAGTCTGTCTTGGTGGTGGTACATAAACTGGGTTAGAGTACCAGGAGAAAATGCAGGTCTGCCAGAATACTGCTGCAGAAGTAAAGATGAGCCACAGAGATCCACACTGCTTTAAACAGTAAGGTGCAGCTTCAGGGCAATTCTCCACTTTTGTCTTTCCCTCCTTATGTTCTCCCTACCTTGACTGTTTGAGCTTCCTCATTGAATGAACTTGTTGACTCACATTAGAATTGAGACACAGTGTGGGCCAACAAACAGTTTGGGAGATAAGGGAGTTCGGAGTTGAAATAAACAAAACGTTATAGCTTACCTTCTGGGACCAAAAGGGCTACATTGATCCTTGAATGCACTGTCTCTCAGGAGGGGAAATTTTTGCCTCGTGGACATAGTACAGGAGTCATACTTTAAAATAAAGGGAGAACTCAGAGGTTTTCCATTGTGAAGCTGCTCTTGCAAAACCACTTTACTCTATACAAAATATTTTACAAGTTTCTGTTTGGATTTCTAATATTATATAGGCCTTTCTAAGTTCAGACACATGCACAGCAGTCGTGCACAGATAGCCTTTTAGAACAAACCAGAAGAGTTCTGTTTATTTTCTGCACCTCAAAGAGGGAATTTACTATATAATACTTTAATCCTTTCAGCACCCTGGGATGTACACTGTGGGGTAAATTTTCAAAGCACAGCGCGTGGATTTAGCTGCGCGACTCTTATTGATGTTAATGGGAGTCACACGGCTAAATCCCTGTACAACACTTTGACAATTTAGGGTTGTATGTCTAAGAAAAGGACACTGGTTTGAGCTGATGAAACAGCTGGAAATGAAAACCCATCAGAACATATCATCCTGAAAGTTGTCTGGTGTGACAATAAGGAATTTAATTACTAGATATACTTGAGTCCTAGTTCTCTGTGGTAACGCTTTTTGGCATCAAGCTTCTTTTTCTAACATCTGTCAGTCCCACTGTGAATCACTTGTTACTTCAACATTCTTTCAAGTATCTAAAATTTGTATTGCCCATAGGGTTGGATATTTCATACAAGAATGTCAATTATATATGTTTAAAAGAACAGAAATTAGGTATATATCAGCTTTCTCTAAGGAAAAAGTGTATTTAACATTTTATAGGTAAGCTCTGTGTATGTAAGTGTATTTAAAAGTTTTAATGATATTTACACATCAGTTAGAGCTATCATTTTTATTGCTGAGTTAACTAGGGTTACAGCTTGATAGAAATAGATAACGTTAAAATTAGTCACCTGTTCATTGAAAGGCATTAATAACAGAAAGTACATTGCCATTTTTAGGGGATTTTTTTGAATGCTGTTAGGTCTCTTAGAATGGAGGCAGTGAAGAACTTATGGTTTCATGTAGATCATAATTTTTATCACGAGTTTCTGATTTTATGATAAAGTAGTAAGAACACCAACCTGCTTTATTTGGCAGACCAATTGGTAGCAAGAAGCTTTACACTACGCAGTACACATTCCAAACAGAGAACACAGAGCTGTGTGAGTTGCTTTCAGTGTAAAAACTGTCGGTTGACATACCCCCTTTCTTTCTTGGACTGATCTCCCCAGGAAGATTTGCATTTTGTAGGAGGATGCATGAAATGCCTGCAGACACTGCCAATTTGGTGGCATTTGTTAGCACCATTCTACCACAGATTTCACAAAACTTGTAAAATGGGAAGAAGTAAATGGATTTTTTTAGAGGTCTTGTCATTTTAGATATATTCCTTAGGTGTTTATTGCTAGTCAAATTTGTTCAAATACGTGATTTAGAGAAATGGAAAAATACACAGGGAATTTTCAAAATCATCATAATATTCCAACATATATACCCTACTTTTATAGAGTGATGACACAGCCTTGCTTTTGAGACCTTTTCAGTAGTTGGACTGCCATTAATTTCATTTGAACTATGGATTGAGAAAGAGTTGGAAGGTCTTAGAAATTAAAGATGGAAAAAAAATCCTTTCTTGGATACCTGATTTGGCCCTTACACTGATGGAATATAAGTCGATATCTTACAATGAAGAAGAAATACAATATTCTGAAAGACTATTTGCTAAAAGCAAACATATTTATCTTGATAATATATGACAGTAGTACATTTCTTTCTTCTTTGCTCCATATATCCACTTCCTGCAAACATCTTGCAATAGATGTTCTTTTATATTATAAGTTTTAAACTATTTTAAAAACTTGATCATCAGATTATATGTTACTAGAACATTGCTTACGGGTTTTAATGTCCTGTTCTAGTATTGGTTATTCTCTCATGGGTGATAATACATTTAATTCTGTTTTTATAGACTTATTGAGATCATATTAAATGAATGTGTTTTTTTAATGTATACTTAGAAAGCAGAAGCAGGAAAAAACCTGCAAAAAAAGTAAATATTATGCTCACTTGTTTACTAGGACCTTTGAAAAGATCTCAAAATCATGGTGCTGTGTCTTTAAAAAGTAAAGTTCCAATAAAAATCCATTAACTACTTTCAAATATAGCAATCCTCCTGTCCAGCTGTGAAAAGTACTAGATGATACTTATTTGCCATTTGTGTTATTTACGGTCCATGACTTTTATGGTAACTGGTTCCTATTATTGGTTTCTATTAATGTAAAACATAAGTGAACATAAATGAGGCGTGAATCATTTCTTTTTATTAGCCCCACAGTCTTCACTCAGTGCTTGCAGTAACTCCAGCTGTGACTTGTTAGTGATAACCTATTTAAAGAAGGATATCTTTAAGAAGAAAGGCAGTTATTATGATTCTTTGTCTGTTCATAGTTTCAGAAGGTTTCACTAGTTCATTGCAGGATCAACCATGATGAAAATATAATAAAAATTAATTAGCAACACTTCTAAATCCAGAGTTGCCACTAAACTGTCCTGAGTGTAATATGGCACTAATTACTTACACTCCAGGTAAGTTCTTACTTGTTAGTACAAAAAACAAAGCATGGGATTTGTCACTTTGATAGTGCAGGAAAGGACTTCCTGCTGCTATTTTTCTGTGTTATTGAATGGTCGATGCCTATATAATGAGTTTTTAAACAATATACACTGGAAAAAAGATATATATGTGTATATATAGAGACACTTGTGAAAGAATTATGCACTTTCTTTTTTTTATGAATAATGAAATTAATGTGGAATTAGACTTTTCAAAAATGATCTATACACCTGTATCATTGAATTAATTAGTTTGAATTGTATAAGAAGATTTGTATCTTAAGGTATGTATTAATTCCCTTCCAGGTAGCTTTACAGTTAAATTTAAAAGAGCATATTGTTTAAGGTAAAACATTATTTATCCTAGGGGAAGGAAACGACTTAAGCTTTTTGCTTAAGCAGAATCTAGATGCATTTAATTCTTGTGTATCAGCTTTATTTCACCACTATCTTTTTCTAAGGAAAAACTAAGTTTTTCTAATAAACTATAAAGTGCAATATTTTAAAATAATGCATATTTATTGATAGCTAAAGAAATCTGGAGTGTACATTTCTCATTTTCTCTTTGACCCTTTGGAGTATGTTACCAACTTTTGTCTTCTCTGCAACCCTCTCTTAAAATGAACTGCTTTAATTTTTTGGAAGCAGTCTTGCTACACTTCCCAGACATTCTGCATCCTCTTTGATCAGTGGCGTGTCATGAATAAAAGAAGAAAAGAGTTGTAAACCCACAATAAAACACTTACATTATCCTATACCTTTCAGGGGCCTTTCCGTGATCCTGCTGAAGTGTTTCAGCAGCGCCACAAGCCTTTGGAACCAACCTTGCGAGTGGCAGCATCAATCAATTCACTAGAGGAGGCCAGAGAGGAAATGAAATGGGAGGAATGGAAAAATCGTATACATGACAATGAGTAAGTTCTTTGTTTTTTCTTATATTCTTATGAGAATGTTTTCTTTATTCTGTTGCTTTCAGAAACCTTTCATGCCTGACAAAATGAAATGTCAAACCTGACAGCTTACTAGCAAACATTCTATTTACATACTTTTAAATTCTGTGTCCTTAGATTATAAACTGCTCAGGGCAGAGACCTCATCTTGTAATTGTGTGACATGTGCCATCTTTATTATGAATCTGCAGAAGAACTTGCAATAATAATAATATGTGATGCAACAGATGGTCTAAATGGGAAATAAGAAAACAAATGCAAATGCTGTTTGTCCACATGCATCTTGCCAAGGAAAAAAACACTGTTTCAGTCTTCATATTCAGGGAGCTTACAGACTACAAGAGGAAAAAATGGTGTTGCATGCCAATGAGACTTGCTTTCTCTCCCAGTAGACACCAAAGCTCCCTTGGAAGGGAAGGAAGCATATGTTGCACATGTTAGAACATGATGCAAAAACTGTAATCAACTTTGAAGCAGTTTGGTTTCCTAAGCCATAGCATCTGTAATAGAGTCAATTGGGCCAGTTCTTTCCCATACAATCCTAAATACAGACATAATCCATACCAAAAGATTTAAGGCTTCTGTCTCAAAAGGTTTAGGCCTATTAATTCCAATTGTTTCTTGTCCAATCATAATAAAAACCAGTTAAGTCATCTGCTCTGTCTTAGTAAAGTAGAAAAGAAATGATAGTTTGTCAACTTTTCCCTTGAATTCACTGCTTTTGGCAAGCCTTTGGCACTTTAATACCAGACTTCAGGACAGAAAGGAATCACTTCTCCTTAGGAGCAGCCTCTGATCTGCTGATTTGCTGGGACATGATGCTTTGCTGTCTTTGATCTGATCTAAGCTTTTCTATCAGCTTAATGTTGCTATGTGTCAGCTGCAGGAATGGGACTTAAGAATGCAGAATCAATTGCATTTTCATGGTTTGGCTTTTATGTTTTTATTGTTGGATCATTTACTTCACATTTTCCTTGTTTTAATAGTAACAGTAAATACTCAAAAGCAGTTTTGAAAGAAAAATAAATCTCTTAGTTTGGCTAGTTTTCCACTTTTTCAGGAGTGTTATTTTTTTTTATTTGGTGCCAAAAATGAGATAGAGTACTTCTTATTCCTTTCATACCAAAAACATAACTGAGTTGAGTCACAAGTAAAAATCTACTTCAGCTTTCTGTTCCTTTCTGTATCTTTTCATTTCATGGAATCATGGAATAACAGATTTATCAGAGTTGGAAGGGACCTCTAGAGATCACCTAGTCCAACTCCTGCTAAAGTAGGATCCCCTAGAGCACGTGACACAGGACTGCATCCAGGTAGGTCTTCAATATCTTCAAAGAAGGGGACTCCACAAACTTCCTGGGCAGCCTGTTCCAATACTCTCTCACTGTCACCATAAGGAAGTTTTTCCTCATATTTCAATTAAACTTTCTATGTTCCAGTTTGTGCCCATTGCCCCTCATCCTGTCACTGGCAACTACTGAAAAGATTCTGGCTCCATCCTCCTTGCACCCACCCTTTAGATACTTACAGGCATTAATAAGGTCTCCCCTCATCCTTCTCTTCTCCAGGCTAAAGAGTCCCAGCTCTCTCAGCCTTTCCCCATAAGGGAGGTGCTCCAATCCCCCAGTCATCTTTGTTGCCCTCTGTTGGACTCTCTCTAGTAGTTCCCTCTCTCTCTTGAGCTGGGGAGCCCAGAACTAGGTGTTCTGTTCTCCATGACCTTTCAAAGATGATGGAGAGTGGCACAGCAATAACATCTGCCAGCTCTCTCAACACTCATGGGTACAATCCATAAGGGCCCAATGGACTTATGGATGTCCAGTTTGGCCAAGTGGTCTCTAACCTGGTCCTCCTCTACTGAGGGAAAGTCTTCGTCTTTATAGGTCTTTTCCCTTGCTTCCAGTCTGGGATTCCTGAGGGACAGCTTCAGCAGTGAAGACTGAAGCAAAGAAGGTATTCAATAACTCTGCCTTCACTGTGTCTTCCACCACTAGGGTGCCCACCTCATTCATCAGGCAGCCTACGTTTTCCCTAGTCTTTCTTTTTTGGGGGGTGAGGGAGAAGCAGCTTGACTTTCACATCTCAACTTAAACCTGGGTCTTTAAAAAAAAAGTTTCTAACTTCTGCCACTGAAATAAAAAAAATAACCCTTCTTAAAGCCACAAGGTAATAATTAATATTCTACCTCTTATTTAAAGTCTTCTTTTCACTGAATAAATTTTGACTGATGCATTCCATGTGAGGATGATGTCCTTTATTTATAGGCATGGCTATATTGCCCAGTCTTTATTTGGTGAGTTTTACCCCAGACATCACAGTGTCAACAGTTTCAGAAGGTCAGACCCTGTAATAAATATTTCACTGACTCTCTTCAGTGGGTGAATTGGGAATCTTTGGTCTGGTACAGTTTAGATTTGGAGTCTCCAACTTCGACAGGTGATAATTGATCCGGGCTTTTTATTTACCTTATGGGTAAGGAAGCATTTAGCATCATCCTCAACACTCAAAAGTGTCCTAACACCAATGATTCTTGGCTTCATGCACAATAAGTGCATAATGTAATATACATTTTCAGGCTATGATCATTCCATTTGTGCTTCATATTCAACCAACCATGCAAGGGTCACATCTGTAACCTTGAACAGGTGATGACAGTGTTGCAGGTCATCTTCAGGACTAATGCTCACTAGTAAGGCTGCAGCTGCTGTGTGGGATGCTATTCTCCAGGGAGGAGTCAGCAAAGGGTTACTCAGATTCTACAGTAGTTTTTTCTCAGTCTCTATTATGAATTGTGTGAATTTTCTCACTGTCTATTATGAATTGACAAATTTCTGTCTCTTTCTATGTAATTGTGTACTTTGGGACTGTATTTCTTCCTTGTAGTGCTTCCTATGCTGATTATTCTTCTTCAGAAAATAAGGAGGAGAATGAACAGCAGAAGTGTATGGCATTTGTTGAGAAAGCTTGTGTTTGGATAAAATGACAACTGAATCCTTAATCTGTATATTTCCAGAGTGAGTATTGTGTGATATCTCTTCAGACAGAAAAATTGTTAGTACATACCTGCTATTTCCAACAATGTTCAGAATTCCTACTGACCCTGATTAACAGGGTTCTTTAAAGTGGCAATATGTTTTCTCTTAGTGTTTCAAACTCCAAGAAAGATTTTTGCTTCTGATAAAATGCAGAAATGATTGAAAAAGCTGTGGGAGAGTTTGAGGCAGGCAAAAGTAGTACAAATGAAAGCAAGAGAGAATGTTGTGCTTACTTAAAACAACTTCTGGAATTTCCTATATTGTAGTGAAAGAGCAACTGGGTAATCTAGCCTAATAAAAATTATTCCTTTTTTCTCATGTAATTGAAGCTGTTACTGCCTTATTGTGCTATTTTTCATACAAATGAAGTGATTTTCCCCTCTGCTTGGATAGGAATGACAATTGGACTCCTGTGGGATGGCTACTTAATAAACCAGTGTCTAGTTTGAGACACCAACTGCTGGATCCGGCAGATTTACATCACTAAGCATAATAAGTTCTTTACTCAGTTGCATGCAGCTACCTGCATGCTGGCCTAGTTTTCCAGAGAACAAAAATGTAAATTATTTTCATTAACTTTGCTGAAATCTCCCTCATGAGATATGCCTCATGCTTCAAAGTATAGTGTATATATCTTTATAAAGCCAACATACCTCAGAATCACTTGCAATGTGGTTCTAGAATAGGGATAAACCAGCAGCAGAGTAAGGCTGAGGATTCCTGTTATTTTGTAGTCTTCTGATGAAACATCAGGCAAGTCATCTCAGCTTCTGGCTATGTCTGCTCAGTGCTGCACTGGAGACAACCAAGCTAGTCCTGAACAAGCTGGTTCACATGTGTGCAGCAGAGTGCAATGTTTGCACCCCCTGCCTCTCACTTGCTGCGTGAGCACTGCAGCACCAAGCTCTTGGTGGCCTTCCTATCAGCAAGATAATGCTTTTCTGTAGAAGCAGCTTAGGTGCTTCTGTGCTACATGGTGCTGTGCATGAAAGGTGGTTTACATAAGCTCTATACTTGAAGAGCATGTTATGAGCTGTTTGGTATTAAATTTAAAAAGCAAGCCACTTTGGCAAAATTTAAGATTTAAAAAAAAAACTCTTAATTTCAACATCTGTAAGATCTTTAACTGTATTTCTGACTTATCTGCAGTGAAAATGGCTACGGCATTTTATGTCATACAAATAAAGCACATCTGAAAACTTTTTTCAAATTACACTTAGATTTTCATATGCTTTGCAACTTCAGCAATTTGCATATTTTCCGGAGTGTTATTGTATTATGATAAACAGGGATTATCATATATTTTCAGATAATGTTTTCTTAACAATTCAACTTCTATTTGTAACTCTTCCATTTATTTTAATTACTAGCACAGTGTGCAACATTTATTAATCAGCAGAGTCTTTTTAAGTTAAAATACTAAATTAGCTAACCCCATTAACACAGAATACTCCAAACAAGCAGTAATAGGAGAGGTAGTTACTGTGCAAATCGTATTATACATGCGGGTGCTCTAGGGTACAGTTAAGCATGATTACCCTCTTTTGATCCAGTATTCCTCTGCTTCTTCCAGCTAATTTCCACTGGAAATTTACAAAGTAGTGCCTTCGTTTTTCCATCTTAATTTTTCTAATGAAGTTCTGATACTTTATAACACTGGGGATGCAGATAATAAGTCTGTGTATAATTAAGAAGTTTCAGAATTTGCTGCAGAAGAGATCTCTCTTACTTCCTACAAGAACTAGGCAAGCTGTTCTTTGCCACTTCACATTATCTTATACAGGGGTTAAACAAAAATAGCCAGAGGATTCTTACATTTACTGACATTAGGATAAAAGTGATTGATAGAAGTGATTGATAGCTTGTTGAAAAAAAAGTATGAATTTAGGATATTACTGTAGAAAATATTTGTCATCCTGCACCCAAAATAATTTTATTTTTTAAAAATACTGTGCTAAAGGTATTCCAACTAGATATGTTAAGTAAAATATTCTCTTGTTATTTTTGTAAATAACACTTTGATTGTCATGTGCATTAGCTGCACTGCTGCACTTGTTCTGTTGTGAAAAACCATTGTGCTTCTTAGTTCCCCGAGTGAAAAGATAAGACACTGTTGGATTTGATTAAGAAATTACTTCAGGTATAGCCCAAATTTGAAAGCTTAGCATTAATTTTGTGTTTTATATAAAGGAAAAAAAGGAAAAAAAAACCCCAACATTCACAGCTTGCCAACAGAGAAACATTGTTTGGATTTAATTGTTCATTTTTTCTTCAAAGTGAGATAAAATTGTTTTATTTGAATCAGATCAAGAAAACAAGGAATTGAACTGCTGTTGTATTGAACAACTGCATGTACAAATATAACAACATTGCTACACATCTAGGGTTAAGATTTTGGTAGCATTTTTATCAGTACATTACAAAAATGTACGGTACAAAATAATATTTTGGAAGTTTGAGAGACAATATTTGAAGAATTTTCCTTCTGGTGCTCTCAGTTTAGTATTTATTATTGTGCCCTGGTTGTGCAGCATGTATGGCAGTCTGGCAGTAGATCTACTGCCAGTTCTTTCTCAGAAGCCCAGGTAAGGTTTGAAATGTTTCTGGTGTCAGAATTACTAAGTTGCTGGAATTTTCCTGTTGGGCAAGTCCAGAGAATGTTCTGAAAGATCTGGTTCCTCTGGGTTTTTTTGCTGCCAATTAAATTAAAGAAAAAGTGAATGCCTCTGTACTGTGTCCCATCGGTAGGTACCATATAGCAGTGGGATGCTGCTGCCCAGCAGTAACTGATGGACCTGACAAATCCTCCTTCCTGTTTGTGCTGCTACTTTCTCCCCTTACACTGCCATAGACACCAGAGGCCAGGACCTGCTGCTGCTTCTGTTTTCTCAGCCCATCCCACTGGAAAGCCTTCAGCCTCTAAAAGGCCTCTTCTATCTCCTGTCACGATAGTGAAAGACATTACTATAAAAGAGACAGAATAGAGGGAAGAAATGGTGGGTGAGAAGATGTAGGAGGAAAGATCACGAGGGAGTAAAAATGTAGGGAAAAGAAGGATTAGAAAGATTAAATTAATAGTAGCATGAGATGTAGTGTAATATGAGTGAAGGGAGAGAGAAAGCAATTTTATTTTTTGTTGTTGTTAACAATAAATATCTGAACTATCTTTTGGAATTTAAATACATGCAGCTGTTAGATCCAGGACTGGCTACTAAGTCAAGGGTTGTAGGTGTTTTGATGCCAATTAGGTTCGGCAAATTGTGGTCCTGGCAGCAGTGCAAGTGGCCTTCATTACCATTGACACCAACAGCTTTGGTCCTGGCCCTCCCTCAGGTTCTGTATGTGCAATACTGCTATTTGTAGGACCTGAAATAGTTTTTCATTTTTTATTCCAGCTATTTCCCCCTGTCTTGAATGTATTCTTTGGCATATCTCTGATCCAAGCTTTTGTGGTGGATGAAATGAAGTATTTTTTCATTTTTTAAAATTTATTTCTTTAGGGAAACTTTACATCCCATTAAATCATCAACTTTTTGGAAAAGCTTAGCTTATCCTGACTGTTTTATGGCACGATATAACATCAAGACACAATTTAATTTTTCTGCTACGTCTGTTGTATTTACTGAGTACCTATAAGAATTTGTGAATTTACACTTGAATCACATGGAAAAGCTGAAACCTAGATGTGATAATCAGTAAGTGAGTTTTTGTAGAAAAAAACCAAACTACTGAGGTCTAAACTTGTCCAGTTGGTAATGGCATCATGCTATTGTCTGGATTTAATTTTCTTCTTCTTTCATCAGTCTCTTCTGTCTCATTCAGAGCACATACTGTCATTAATTTAGGGAAAAGCTGTGTCAGGTGTATATACAGAGCTACAGAACACAATACCATTACTAAAGTGTTTTGCAGTGCTATAGCTTTTTACTATTATTACTGGTTGTGGGGGTATAATGACTTTTGTATGACTCCCATTAATTTGGTCACCCTACTTAACACAAAAAATTGTTTTGTTTATAATTGCATATTCACATAGAGTAATGGAAATTCTTACTTGCTTTAAATAGACATTGAATTTGCAAACGTATGTTGCTTTCTAGTAGTTAGAGCATTATTGCTATAAGGATCTGCCCACCTGGCTCTTACAACAAACTACAGACAGAAGGATAAAAATAAAGTTTCTACTTAGACTACTTTGTATCATTATACCTTATTATATTTTTACTGTTCTTTCATTTAATTTAAATATTATTGTTCAATGTTCTTTCTCAAAAACTCATGATTGCTTTATTTATCTATTTTTCACTCAGCAATAGAAATACATTCCAGGCTGTATGGCACACAATGCAGTTAATGTTCTTAGAGGAGATATGCAGAACACATATGTGTTAGGCTACATGTAGAACATATTATTAGTTGTCTAAAATTGTTACAATATATGTTTGATTGGGGTTTTATTTTGTGTGTGTTTTTTAAAAAAATTGTTTTAGAATAATGGTAGAATATAGATTACTCTGAGTATTCATTTGCTAAAGAGACAAAGATTAACTGATCCACAGGAGAATCAAAAGTTCTATGTAATAAATTTCATAGGAAAAACTATAGTAAATTAATTTATCTTCTGCTTTCCTCAAGATTTTTTTGCCATTTTGTGTATAAATTTCACAGACATAGTATTCATATTGAATTATGAATGCTATGGTTCAACAAAATTCTATGCATATATGGGCAAATCCCTAAACTGCTAGCCTTGTCTTCTCAGCTATCCAGTCCCCTGGGAAAGCCAATTTTCTTTCATGTCTGAACAAAAGAAAAATGTACTATTAAAATGCAATTCAGAAGTGATAAAAACTGCAAGTGGAGCAGCCGGCTCGCAGCACCTTCAATGTATTCTCTGGGACACTGGGGCCGCATTAATTTTTGTGTGTGTGTGATGTCCATCCCATGTGCAAATTAGCATTACAAGTACCATAATCTGTCTTATGTGAGAGTGTCCTTTCCCGTGAGTATACACATGCTACTACAGCCTTGTATAATTTAGCAGTCTGCTAACTCAGTGTTTTTCTTACACTAAGTTTACATGGCATTTGTTTGTGGTACTTAATAGGATAAATTTATATAGCTGGGAAGATTCTAAAATAGTTTATTTTTATGAAGTAGAAAGAAAGAAACATAATTTAAAAAAAAACAACACACTCAAACATTTGCTGAGGGATCAGTTACTCCAAAGAAACAATGTTCTGAGTTTGTGTCAACTGAGAAACAAAGAGAGGTATTTTAATCTTCATCTTTATCAAAAACTTGTTTGACTGTCTTACTCTAATGGGGACTCTGGATTCTGAAAAGCTTTCAACTAGGAAAAGGTTTTAATTAACTACATGTATTTTCATGGCGGTATTTTAAATTGGGGTTTTAAAGTTCTGAAGCATATATTTCTATTTATGCTCTGTAATATTTTTTCCTGCTGTAGTAGAATAAAGAATGCATGTTGCTTTGTCAGGATACCAGTAATGATAAACTCAATATCCCAAGATTTTACTTTATATTAAAATGTACCTGTTTGCTCTCATAACTTTTGCAAACTGGAATGGAACTAAGGCATCTTTGTAGCGTATTTTGCAGATTCTTTATATAAAAGATGTCTTTCACCTTCCCTCATACAGTTTACTGTGAAGCCTACCCAGAAAACTGGTAGCTGTTAGAGTTAGGGACATCCAGGTGAAAACATGTTCCATGCCCAAAGCAGGTAGCTGGAGCTTCGTTGTTCAGTGACACTATGTAAGCAAGGACTACAACATCAATATGACCAAAGCTGAAAGAGTCAGGCTCCAAAAGATTGCTAATTAAGACTTAGTTGTAACTTGAGAGTAAAGTGCACAACTTGTGAATTCAGAAGAAATAATTGCTTTGCTTTGGGTACTACCAATATGTGAAAGTCGCTAGTGCTGTTTATATAAGTTTCTATTCTACTAGATGAGACTACGGTTTATTTAATATGCTTAATAGATATAAAAGGACACATACCTAGTTTAAGGTACAGGGAGGATTCTTTCTGGTGCAAATTTGCCTTTGTTTATGCTTATGCTTCTGACATGTTTGGAATGTTTCCATCCTGCTGCAATGATCAGGTTGGGGTTTTCTCTTGGGAACCTACATGACTTGTAAAGTGGATGGAAATTCTCCAGAAATGAGCTCTGTACTTGTGCATGGCACATGCCTGACACTGACAACTGGCACAGACTGCACAGTCTGCTAAGCCTTGAGGTGTCAACATGCAAATCCAAGGAAATTGAACCCTGCTCCCTGTGTCTTCATATCACACTGGTTGTCAGTGCGGATACAGCCAAAGTACAGAAAATCTTCATTTTGTCTTGTGGAAACTCTATATCTATTTGTTCCAAATTTAATGTAAAAACACCTGTAGGAGAAATTGCAGGAACCCTCTCACAGTATTAGGGGGGAACATTAAAAATGTACTGGAAAATAGCAGACACATGTCCATCTTACCTCCTATAGCATCGATACCTATGATTTAGTAGACCATAACTGATTTGAAAATATTCTTGAATTTCAGATTTCTTCCTTTTTCTTCTTATACTAAAAAGAAGTATGACCCATCAATTAACAGATCAAGCAAATATGGTCAAGAAGCTTATGGAACTAAACACTTCCGAGAAGTACAGCCTAAGAAGTGGCTAGCAGACAAGGTAAGTCACTGCAAAATGAAAGAGTTGTTTACATTTTATATTAAGTTAGAAATAGGTGAATCTGAGCCTTATTCAGACATCACGGAGTCCAACGAGAATCTTTCTAGCATGTTACATAATCATACAGCTAGAGCTGATGTGATGAGATGTCAGACTTCCTCCACTCTTTCTGATAAGTTTAATTTGAAGAAATTCAACACCTCTCCCATCAATAAGGTAAGGATTTAAAAGTCCGATTAAGTACAGTTTAGTTATGTTTTGCAAAATTTTGGTTTTTCTGCATTGCTTCTTCTGATTTAAGAGGGATTGCATTGTTCACTGTTGCATGTTAAGATAAACTTTCAGAACCTGGTTAAAAACAATAAAACATCCCATAGCTTACATGTTTTTGAAAATTCTAAAAGCTAGTGAAGTGAAATTAGTGAAACTGGTTTTATATTATGATAGTCTCATTAGGCTGCCTGCATTGTCAGGAACATCTCATAAATTTCTAGTTTTGTTAGTGCTACAAGAGGTAATTTTCCTCAGAGCATGTTCCAACATGAGTTTCTGTAGTGTTTGCATTACTTGTACTTTTATTAGGTATCATAATCACATCAAAATTTCCCAGTACAAGAAAGATAATGGACTTGGCAGAAGGTATAGCACAGAGCCAGAAAAGATACTTGAGGGACTGATACATCCTTTATATGAGGAGAGGCTGAGGGAGCTGGAACTCTTCAGTCTGGAGAAAAGAGGGCTCAGAAGAGATTTTATTCATGTGTATATAATCCTGATAGGAGGGAATGAAGAAAAGGGAGCAAGACTCTTCTCAGTAGTGTCCAGTGACAGGATATGAACATGATATAACATTTCTCTTTTATTGCTACGGTAACAGAGTACTGGGACAGGTTGCCCAAAGAGGTTGTGGAGTCTCTGTCCTGGGAGGTATCAAAAATCCATCTGCACATGGTCTTGCACAGCTTTCTTTAGCTGCATAGTGGAGTTGGACTAGTTAATATCAAGAAGTCTCTTCTAACCTAAACAATTCTGGTATTTTGTAAGACAGGATTGCTTATTTCCCTGGAAGTAAATTAACCTTTGTAAATATCTAACAAGTTCCAAGGAATCTTAGTTTGAAAACTAATATATTCTAAAAGAATTATTTCTCAAAACTTTTAGCTCAGAGTAAATTTATCTCTTTGCAAATAAAGACACGTAGATCAACATCCAAACAAAAATACCTGAATTCATCTTTCAAAAGCAAAGTGGAGGATAGATATGACTGGCTGAAGTCCTGCAGCATAATTATTATATATAAAAAACTTCTAAATGTCTTATTTGTGTTACTCATCTTGTCCTGTAAAGGCTCTTTCTTTTCCAGTCCTTAGCAGTCCTTGATCAAGCTGAGATTATTATATCAAACGATGTAAAGATATTTTGTTGTTTATCATATCACACATACATAATATTATATAAATTATGGGCTTAGCCGACAAAACTAAACTCACTTGTGATCTTGGATAGATCTCTGGAGGTGAATAACTGTATGCATTAACCCAACATGACATACAGCTTTCCAACCCCAATTCTAAATCAATATGAAGCTTCAATTAGGAGCCGTTTACCCAAACAGAGAGATAAGAGGAGAAAAGAGCTATTTATGACCTACCTGCTGCTTTAATGAGTCATTATTACTGGGGGGAGGTGGAAATGCAACTCCACCTCCTCACTGTATTTTAATGGAAAAGGTCCTATTGGCAGATGTGAGGTCAGACGTTCTTAACTGTTAAATCTGGAAGAACTCTCTGTCCCTTTCATATTTGTAAGCTGTATTAAAAATTTGTATATATCAGTCTTATAAGCAAAATTATCCAGTTCTAACAAATCACCAGGCTTAAGGGCATGCATCAAAATTTTTAAAAAAATTAATTAAAAAATTAGATTTTTGCTTAACACTTTGTCTGATAAGCACAACGCTCCTTTGAGTGATCTTTTTGTGGATGCAACTTCTGTTACAACCTAAAGGGCTGGTAACCCTGCCATGATGTTTATTTAGCTTCTGACAGCATTATACTAGAGAAGTTTCACTTACCATTGCTGGTAAGACAAACTACTGTGGAAGTTTTTCCAAAGAGTAAGTTCAGTGGTCAGTGACCTCTCTGAGCTGTTGAGATATTATTGGATATTAATTTGTATTAGCTGGCTTTTTTATAACTACATATAAAACAAGTTTAACTGTGTGATCATGAGAATGTCCTAGCTGTATTTTCCTGAGGTTTTCCTGTGTTTATAAGTGTGCATTTTAATTCAAGTCACAAAAAGATTAGTATGTAAATTATATAATTACTTTAGAAGCAAAATTAACAACAATGAAAAATACTGCCTTATTATATTTCTTCTGGAAAATGAAAGGGTATTAGCATAGACTTACTGTAAACATAATAATTGCCATAGCTATGTAAGGAGAAGTTAATAGTTCTTTTCATCTAGTTACTATCTGATAATTTCTATCTCATTCTGTTTATAATTCAAAGAAGTTTCTGATTTAGGGGAAAAACTATTGTATTCCAAGTCTTTGTTAAAAATAAACCAGAAATGGAAACACTATACATCTACTGAATCTGAATCTCAGTAGTTTACTCAGTTGAAAACTACTATAAATATGAAAATGCTTGCATATTTTAATTTTAATATCATATCTCTAAATATACTGGAATGCCTTTGATAGAATGTATGTGAGCATTACCAACATAAAAAATTTACCAGTCACAAGGAATTTAATCTACAATGATAGGTTCCACGGTAGCTAGACAGTCAAGGGATCAAATACACTAACTATAATCTTTCAGTTGTCAGAACACTCGCATATGTTCATATTTACTGAGGCAGAAATGATAGAATGATAGCTTATAGCCCTTAATTGGTATTGGAATTAGTTTGCATATGCATTTTACAAAACTGATTTTAATGACAGCATTTAATGTTTTCTTATTTGCAAAATTCAGGAAGTGACATTTTAAGATGTTCCTTCCTGATAGAGTCTTTCCTCTGATGCCTTATTATAGGTGAATTACAGTACAAGTACATCACTGTTTCATTATTTGCACAGGCATTTTGGTCCTAAACAGAATTTTATTATCTACAAAGCATAAAAATATCTAGTACTGCAAAGAATTAATTTAGAGAACCTAAGCATATTGCACAGAACATAAAGTTGACCTTTACCGTCTACAGCTTTTGGAATGGAGTGGGATGTGGAACACATCATGGATTTAATGTGGCACAACGCTGCCTGCAGAAACTTGGGTGGGACTGTGACTGCCTGCCCATTGCACCCGATGATTGAATCTGCTGTCACCAGCATCCTGATAATAATGAACATTCAGCTTAACGACCGTGATTATGATTATCATAATTGATGTGCAAGAGCGGTGTGTGGGGATCATTACAGCTGAACTGTACAGGAGAGAAACATGCCTTAGTTATGGATAATTTTACTTTTATGCATTGATTGGGATAAAATATGCCTTTCAAGTTCAACAGGCCAGCTTAATATAATTTTAGGAAGATTTCTACATGTATGAATTGATGATTATGAACTTCCTGCAGAACAGTCATTCTAGCTGTTTATTTTGAATTGTTTCATTCCGTTAATAATGGGAAATAATTAAATAATTAGATGTCGAGTGGAAAACACTTATAGAGTACTGCCAGCATTAATCAAATATCAAGTTCAAATATTTCTGATTGTCACAGTGTTGCTTAGCCTAGGAAGAATAGCTTTTGTGGTTCACCACCAACAATTGTTGGAGCAGTAGAAATTGAGCTGTAGGCAACACTACTGGCATTTTCACATTGTATTTTGTAGCCATTAGAGCTGGCAATAGTTGTTCCTTATATAAATTGTATTGCTTCCATAACTGTCACCAGAGGCAAGGAATTACAGATTCAAATTCAGACAGTGTACATACAGGTACAATCGACAGCTTCAATCAATTTTGTTAGACATTGATTGCCTTCAACAGAGATTATATGAAATTGCAGAAATATTTAATTAAATAATGACAAATATAATAGATAATCACAAGTGTGTGTACATCCTTTAAGCCAGAGTTTTTACAAAGAATGCTGTGACATAAGTATAATGCAAAGTAAAGAACTTTGTTGATTTACACTAGCTGTAAATTTGGCTCTTTGTCCAAGAACTGGCAGAAATTTCTTATCTGGGAGAATAGAGATAACAGAAAATGTACAAAATTATTGATCTTTGATGTGCTTTCTACCATAAAGAAGATTGCAACTGCACAGTTCCTCTCACATGACATCACTAAGTTTGGACTGTCTATTGATGAGAAAGAGAACCCCCTGTGTGTCCAAGCAATTAATTCTATTTTATATAGCCTACTGCCTCTGAAAGTTCAGTAGCCTCTGTGGTTTTCATTGTTGCTCACGTTATGTCCCAAGTGTAATCACATTATCAGGTAGAGCCCTAAGTTCCAAATATGTGGGAAGAGGTCCACAACAAGGATATAGTACGGCCTGAAAAGCTCAGTGCTGTATAAAGTGAGTGTGACTCTTCTGCATGGCCATGGCAAACTCATTTTCTTCCACATTTTTCTGAGACCACTGTGTCCTGTGGTTCCATAGCAAGTTTGTCTTTGTATAGTATTACTGAGAGGGGAAAAATAGGCTGAGAGGGAGAAATGATTTGTTCTGTTTGAAAATTAATTTTATCACTTGTAGCACCATCAACATGCTCACAACAGTCTTGTGTCTATTGGGTGATGTTATTATGTGGCAAAATTGTTTTATACAGTTGATACATTCATGCTTTTCTATCACAGATTATACTAAAATCTATTTAAATTTCACTTTAACTTGGGTTTTCCTAACCTTGCAGCAGTGGGGTTTGAGATAGGTATACTGTATGTATAAAAAGTTTCTCTCTTAGATTGTGACTCCATGACAATTTTTAAAATAAATTTGCTTGTTTCCTTTTTTATCAAGAAAAAAAAATAAACAGGAGAATGTTTTCTAACAGTGTGATATTAGCTAATGTGTGTTTGTGTTATCAACCTTATTATATATTTTCAAACTTTTAAGGCTACGTTTACTGGTGGGCTTGTGCCACAAGGTACTTATACACAATGAAAAGGGCTAGCAAATGTTTTGCATCAGCTTCTTAGTTCCCCAATGCAACTGCAATGTGTTTTCTTACGCAATGCAGAGCTGACATAATGTGGCAGCCAGAAGTGACTCTATTGTAGGGGAATTATTAGGTGAGCTGTAAGAGTTTTCTTGTTACACTACCGGTTTCCTCATGAGCCATGTCAGGGATAATCCTCGGCCAATGACATGGGTCTTATACGATTATTACTGCTGGCATGACTTGATGTATCTATTCAGATGCTCCAAATGGACCCTTAGTTTGAGTTATCAACTACCTGTTTCTGAGATTAGGTTGCTTTCTTCCATTTTTCTTCCTACCCTGAGTCCTGCACCAGACCAAATACTCAAAACCTAAGAATCTTATCCTAAAATGATACATTTCTATTCATGGAAAGTCTATCCTTTCTACTCTGTAGCATATATTTTCTGCTCTCAGAACAACCATTTTCAGCTGCTGTATGTGAAAATCAACTTGAGTTGAGTTTGAGTCCACATAAGACAATTCACACAGCAGTCTTCAGAACTGCAAGCTCCTTGGGCATTTGGCTACCTGGTTAGGTCCTACAAAAAAAGAGCAGTGTTGCCCAATTTAATATCATAGACCAGCTTAATAAGCAAGTGGTCTCTCAAGTGGTAACAAAAAATGCCGTAAGGTCACTTTTTCAACATCTGAACTTTTTACTTTTTCAGTAAATGTCATAATGTACTGTTGAGAAGCAAATATATTTAAAACGCAGGAGTATGTCATATGCAACAGTGAGAACACCAGACATTACCTCTCATTCACAGGACTAGAATGAAATCTTTCTCATTATAGTCTCCTTCACTGGAGACATTCAAAACCCACCTGGATGCGTTCCTGTGTGATGTACTCTAGGTGACCCTGCTCTGGCAGGGGGGTTGGACTAGATGACCTTTTGAGGTCCCTTCCAGCCCCTAAGATTCTATGATTCTATGATAAGATGCACTTGTTCAGTCTTCTAGATCAGCAAATGACAATTTCAACTTCTGACAGTTGAAATATTAATTTTTCCAGATTCCTTACTGAATGACTCTGTCATATCTACAGAAATGCATTTCGTTATGAAGATAACTTTCAGAGCTCCCATTGGAAAGGTTCTTGAGCTATACAGTGTTTCCTCTGAGAAAATCCTTAAAGTCACGAATGCTGGGCTACTTTTGGAAAATGCTACTCATGATATATAATGCAAATTGTTTTTAACTATCAGTGATCTTTCAAATTATTTTCACAGAATCATTTGGGTTGGAAAAGACCTTTAAGATCATCAAGTCCAACCATTAACCCTACTCTACCAAGTCCAGCACCAAGCCATATTCCCAAGCGCCATATCTAGATGACTTTTAAACACATGGTGACTCAACCACCTCCCTGGGCAGCATGTTCCATCATGTTTCAGTGGAAAAGTTCTTCTTAATGTCTAGTCTGAACTTCCCTTGGTGCAGCTTGAGGCCATTTCCTCTTGTTCTATCACCAATTACTTGTGAGAAGAGGCCAGCACCTACCTCTTTACAACATCCTTTCAGGTAGTTGTAGAGGGCAATGAGGTCTCCCTTCAGCCTCCTTTTCTTCAGATTAAATACCCCCGGTTCCCTCAGCTGCTCCTCATAAGACCTGTTCTTAAGGCCCTTAACCAGCTTCATTGCCCTTCATTGGACGTGCTCCAACACCTTGATGTCCTTCCTGTATTGAGGTGCCTAAAACAGGACACAGGATTTGAGGTGTGGCCTCACCAATGCAGAGTATAGAGGGATGATCACCTCCCTGGTTCTGCTGGCCACACTATTTCTCATACAGGCCAGGATGCTATTGGCCTTCTTGGCTACCTGAGCACAATGCTGGCTCATATTCAGCCACCTATCAGTCAGAACCCCCAGATTCCTTTCTGCTGGACAGCTTTCCAGCCACTCTTCCCCAAGCCTGTAGCATTGCATAGGGTTGTTCTGGCCCAAGGGCAAGACCTGGCACTTGGCCTTGTTAAACTTCATATAATTGGCCTCGGCCCATCAATCTAGTCAGTTCAAGTCTCTCTGCAGAGCCTCCCTACCCTCAGGAAGATTAACACTCCCTCCCAGGTTGGTGTGGACTTACTGAGGGTACATTCTGTCTTCTCATCAAGATCGTTGATGAAGATGTTAAACAGAAGTGTTCCCAATACTGAGCCCTGAGGAACCCCCTTGTGACTGGCTGCCAACTGGATTTAGCTCCATTCACCACCACTCTCTGGACCAAGCCATCCAGCCAGTGTTTTACCCACCAGAGTGGATGTCCAAGCCATGAGCAGCCAGGTTTTATATCAGAATGCTACAAGAAACAGTGTCAAAGGACTCACGGAAGTCTAGGTAGACAACGTTCACAGCCTTTCACTCATCAACCAGGTGGGCCATCTTGACATAGAAAGAGATCAGCTTCTTCAAGCAGGACCTGCCTTTCATAAACCCATGCTGACTGATCACCTAGTTGTTTCTATATAGTGCGTAATGGCACTTAAGATGATCTGCTCCATGATCTTCCCTGGCATTGAGGCCAGACTGACAGGTCTATAGTTCCCTGGATCCTCCTTTCAGCCTTTGTTGTGGATTTGCTACCCTCCAGTCCATTGGGACCTCCCTAGTTAGCCAGGACGTCTGGTAAATGATGGCAAGAGGCTTGGCAAGTGCCTCCGCCAACACCTTCAATATTCTTGGGTGCAACCCATCTGGCCCAATAGACTTATGGATGGATAGGTGGTGTAGTAGGTCACTGACTGTTTCCTTTTCAATTACGAAGGTCTCATTCTGCCCCACCTCCCCTTTATCCAGCTCAGGGGACTGGTGTCTAGGGAACAGCTGGTTGGACTGGTAAAGACTGAGGCAAAGAGGACATTTAGCACCTCAGCCCGTTCCTCATCCTTTGTCACTGTATTTTCCCCTACATCCAATAAAGGATGGAGATTCTCCCTCATCCTCCTTTTGTTATTAATGCATTTATAGAAAGATTTTTAATTGTCTTTGACAGTAGTAACCAAGCCGAGTTCAAGTTGTGCTTTGGCCCTCCTAATTTTCTGTCTGTGTTGCCTTACTACATCTCTATATTGCTCATGAGAGGCCTGTCCTTTCTTCCAGGGGCCATAAACTCTCTTTTTCTTTCTGAGCTTCAGCCAAATCTTTCTATTCAGCCAGGCTGGTCTTCTTCCTCAGGCTTGTCTTTCGGCACATGGGGACAGCCTGTTCCTGGGCCTGTAAGACTTTCTTTTTGACATATGTCCAGCCTTCCTGGACTGCTTTACCCTTTATGACAGTTTCCCAAGGGACCTTGTCAATCAGTCTCCTGAACAGATCAAAGAATTCCAAGGTGGCAGTTTTACTGACCCCCTTCCTTACTTCTCCAAGAATTGAAAACTCTATTAAGTTCATGGTCATGGTGCCCTAGACTCCCTCCAACTTTTATCTCCCTCACAAGTCCTTCTCCATTCACAAGCAGCAAGTCTTAGGTGTAGAAGGAAGATAAACACTGTAAAGCAAATTAAAATATACAAAATATATCCCTGGCTACTGTTTAAGTAAATGAAGAAAAGAATCTTCCAGTGGATACCTGGGAGGCTGAAAAGAAAGGCTGGGAAAGTTTTCTGGTGGAGGTTACTCATGTAGGTTATCCTGTATCTGGTGAAGGATACAGAGTCAGTTTTTCGGGGAATACTATAACGTAGTGACTGAGAAGACTCAAACCATTTAGTTATTTGCATAAGAAAAGATACTGTCATCACTCTTTTAATCAAATCCATTCTAGTGATTCTTTGTAAGGGTTTATCGGCAACCAGTTGAATATTTTATAAAACCTTATTTTTGATTTTGTAATTTCTCCACGGGAAAATGCAGTCCCTCGATGATGATCCAAGGCTTTGAAGAATAAATTGATTTGAAAGAGAAAATTAGATGGTACTTATTATACTGTCTAACTAGCAGTCCTGTGTCGTTTGTCTGTTGGATGATAAATGTCTTGCTTTGCCTATGTTCCTCATTTGATAATGTTAACAGCATAAAAGAAAAATCTTGCTTTTTAGTAAGATCCAACTTGAACCAATTTTTTTTGAGGGATGTATGTTTTAACTTTGTAAATAATTCCCATTGTACACATTGCTTAAACTTTTTTAAGCCTCTTGTTTAATTAGAAACACATTAGAAATAGTGTACTTAGAGTACATTACAGTAACTTGTGGCAGAGCTTTTAATACAAAAAATAACCATTTGAGCTGGAAACAGCAGAGTTTGAAGTTACACTACTTTGTTTTGTTTATATGTTCACTATTTGGATTTTTTCTTTTTGTTCTTTTTTCTTTTTTTTTTTTAATTGAAAATACACTCAACTGGGAAGTTCTTGGCCTTGCCTTTTGATGACTGTTTTGTATGAGCTGTTCAGCATTCTTGAAATGAATTAGATTTGTTTCTATATCTGCCAAACATAATGTATTTCAATTCAATTTGCCACGATACTGAATTTAAAAGGATATATTTTGAAGTCTTTTTTTATATGGAATGTATCTGCAAAAATAAGCTGCTCATTATTTGATGATACTCACCTAGACTTTGTGTTGGTTAAATAGAGTTGAAATGCATCAAAAGAAGTGTGGCCAAGAGGGCCAGGGAGGTGATTCTGCCCCTCTGCTCTGGTCTGGTCAGACCCCACCTGGGGTACTGTGTACAGTTCTGGTGCCCTCAGCACAAGAATGATATAGACCTGTTCGAGAGGGTCCAGAGAAGGGCAATCAAGATGATCAAAGGCCTGGAGCACCTCTGCTATGAAGACAGGCTGGGAGAGTTGGGGCTGTTCAACCTGGAAAAGAGAAGGCTCTGAGGAGACCTTATAGCACCTTCCAGTACCTGAAGGGGCTACAGGAAAGCTGGGGAGGGGCTTTTCATCAGAGGAAATAGTGATAGGACAAGGGGCAATGGTTTTAAACTGTGAGAGGGGAGATTTAGGTTAGATATTAGGAAGAAATAATACACTATAAAGGTGGTGAGGAATTGGAATATCTTGCCCAGGGAGGTTATTAATGCCCCATCCCTGGAGGTTTTTGAGGTCACATTGGACAAGGTTTTGTGTAACCTGGTCTAGTGGTAGGGGTCCCTGCTCATGGCAGGTGACTTGGAACTTGATGATCTTTGAGGTCCCTTCCAACCTTAATGATTCTATGACTCTATAATTCTATGAAGTAAAAGTAACAGAAAGCTTTTCACAGTTCTTTAAGAATTCCATAGTCCATGTTCCATGGAATTTTCTGTTGAAAAATGCAGGTAAGAGAACTGATCCTCAGTGCCTAGAGTAACTGAAATACATCCATGGAGAATCTGGCCCGTAACTAATATAGTCAATTCGTAGAAAAAAACTATTTTGAAAGAATGTTAGAGGGAAAATGGTGTTACCCGTGTTATAGGACAACAGACACTTCTAAATCTCATCTTCAAATTCGTATTGCTGATGAGTTTGCAAATTGAAGTCTAAGATCAGAAGCTGCTTGCAACATATACACTTCAGATTGCAGAATCTTGCACCTTAAGAATATGCCTGAATGACATATTTTGTCATGCTGACCCATTATGATTGAATATTTCTATAGTTTGTAGTGTTAATAATACCTGTAGCTGTTCTGGATGGATTCTAAGAGGTTTTGCCATGTATATGACCAAAGTGAGAGAAAGACTGTAAGTTTTTGTTGTTTTGATGATCTCTCTAGAAAGCATGAATAGATTATTCTTAGAGCAGTAGGACTTTAGTGTACTCAAGTGTATTTTAGAGAAATCTACATTCCCTGAATAGGAAAAAGATAGCTTTGTGCACTTGTGTTGGAGTGAACGGGAGACTATAAGTAATACAGACTGCTTGTTGTCTTAACGGTTTGACGGAAGGAGCTACTGCTTCTTTCTTTACTATTTATATCATGAATCAACTCTGAACACATTTTTGGCATTTTAAGTAGTAATACGATATTCAGTTTGGAATATGCTTCAGTGTTTATTAGTTTAATGCAATGAAGAACTGGTTTCAACATGCCCTTTATAAACCGAGGTTAAAAGGATGTTCCACCATCGTAGGAATAAGAAACTGTATTTATTTTCTTATACATTTTGTTGACCTCAGCATGAATTATATGGGGAAACTGAAAAGCATAACCACATGAGGAGTTATTTATGAGTAGGTGTATTACCATGTGTTAATATTCTAGAATGAGAGTTATGGAATTATTCAGGAATAACCTTTGCACTTCAAATTCATACTTCACTTCCATTTAAATAACCTTACAAGCTTTGATGAGTTAATGTAGAGGGGTAGTAGCACCTCAAGTAAAGGGGCTAAGATGTAGAGGCTGTGATGCACTTTTTCATAAGGTTTCTGTTTCATAAGTTTTTGTTTTCCGTAATGAGACTATTAGAGTAGGATTTTACATTTTGACTGTGATAACAGGAACTAATAATATTCCCAGCCAGCAGCTTTGTTACATGTTAGGATCTCTCACCTGTAGTTGTATGAAGAAACGATAGCATAAGTGCTAAGTGGTTATCATTAGCAACTTAATAGCCTGCTTTTTTAAAGTGTAAGTTGTTAGGAATGAGAGTTTCAAACTTAAGAAACAAAGAAAAGAAAAAGAGAAACAATAAAAACATTGCATATTAACAGACTTTAGGCATTAATGTGAAGCTGCTTGATTGAGCAGTGTAGTGTCAACCATGTCTTTCTCCTAATGCTAAAAGTAATGCACATAGACAGAGAGACAATCAGAGTACAGCCTCCCATCAGCTGTAATTAATCTTTTAGTTAACAGCGACTAGAAAAGCTTCTCATCAGCCTCTTCTGAAGTCTGAGGCACCCTGTTTTTTGATGTTTGCATTCTGAGTAAAATTGTCCCCACCAGTTCTAACAAATTGAAACACCAGGCTAATTATGGCAGCTAATGAAGTGTGTGGAATGGTCACAGCTTGTCGTGAAACTGTTCCTTCAGCTCAGATTAGAGTTTCATCAATCACTTTTTTAAACTGATCCAGAATTGCTTCTGCCCAGTGCTTGGCATTTTTAATGCTGTTTCTGTAATTGGTTTTTTCCCCAAAGCTTAGGCTATTTTTTGAAATATTACATTCTCAGGACAGGACTTACAAACTCCAGTTTATAAAAAAACATTTCATTATCACCTCTATCAGCTGATCAAGTCCTAGAAAGCTAATAAAAGAAGCAGAAATATAAAATTTGATATATTGCTTTTAATCCAGCTAAAGGTAGCAATAAAGCATATACACATATATGTATATGAATCATTATTACTGTGGGCTGGATGTATACTGCAATCTCATGAGACATGGTTTGTGGGCTGGATGGTTCAAATCCCACTGAAGGGCCTAAATGAAATGAATGAGTTGGTCTTAGCTTATTTCCTAGTGGATTGTGGTCCTCCATATATCACTCAAAGAGTTTGGCATGATTTGTAGTTTTTGCAGATGCCCAAGCCTTTGGCAGGAAGAAGACCAAAATGTGTTGCTATTGAAACAATTTCAACACTTCAGGTCAAATCCAAAGTCCTCAGAGAAGTATGGGAAACTTTACAGTATAACTTATATTGCTACTACACTGTCAATGAATAAATTAGCATATAAAACATTGTAAAAATTCCTGGTTCCTGTGCATTTATAAGATATAATAGTACTCAACTATACATTGAAAGTTCTGCATAGACATTAAAGACATAGATGTTAAAGAAAGTCTAAGGGTAAATCCTTTCCTCAACATGGACAATGAAGTGTTGAATTTAGTTTGGAAGTTTTGCAGCTGAAAAATGAAATAAAATTTTGCTCAGGTACTACCACAGATTATGTTTGCACAAGTTGTTACATTTAATGTATATAACATGTATTCATATCAGAACCAAGACAGCATGATTTTAGTTTTTGAAGTGTTTGATAATTTTTTAAATTTGTGCTAGTATGTGTAATCCATTTCATATTTCTGAACATTGTTGAATCTGCAATAACATTTGGCTATAAATATCAACTGTTCCTGAAGTTTCTTAATCATCAGCAGCTTGACAGTAAATATCAACTGTTCCTCTCCCTGAAGTTTCTTAATCATCAGCAGCTTGACAGAACTACCTTCATGTCAATGCTAAACCAAGCCGGTGGCACCTGAATGAATAATCAGTTTTGCTGATGCTATTCCTGAACTAATAAAAAAATAACTGGTGGGTTTACAGAAGAGAAAATGTACCACTGAAAAAAAATAAAATAAAAAATATATACACAAAGAAGTTATGTTACCATATATTAATAAACACAGACAGAAAATCAGCAATAGGTATTAGCCTAAGAGCTATTGTTCCAATTTTATCAATTAGTGAGAACGTATGTGAGCACTGGATAGAACATGAGTAGTTCTCCTAGTGTTAGCTGATGTCCCAAGTAAGCTGTCTGCAAAATGAGAAAGGCCATTTCCTGTTTGATCAATCTTTTATTAAGGTATCTCATATTCACAGAACAGGAAAGCTGTTTTTATCTTTAGCTTTCATCATTACTAGCCACATTGTTGGCTCATGTTTAGCTAGTTACCCACCAGGACCCCCAGGCTCCCTTCTGCAGAGCTGCTACCCAGCCTGTCAGTCTCCAGTCTGCTTTGTTTCTGGTGCTAGTCTGTGCCAGGTGCTTTTATCTACACTATATTTTCTGAGGTTCTGTCAGGCGATTCCTCCAGCCTGTCTACATAACTCTGGATGATAGCCCTTATGAATCAATGCCACCCATTAGTTGGGTGTTGTCCATGAACTCGATGAGAGTGCATTCCACCTCCAGGTCATCAATGAAGATACTAAAGAAGACAGATCCCAAGATAGCACTTGAGGAAAAACATTTGTACCCATCTTCCAGTTAGAGTCCGAACCATTCATTGCTACCCTCTGAACCTCATACTCCAGGCAGTTATTACATCTATTAGTCTGCATGTCTAGACTATAATTTACCAGCCTGGTTAAAAGGGTTCTTTGGGAGATTGTGTTGAAAGCCTTGCTAGAGCTCAACTAGACAGCAGCCGCTGTTCTCCTTTGATCTGCATATCATGTCATTTCATCACAGAAAACAATCAGGTTTGAAAGCATCATCCAGAACAATGCCAAACCAGATGAAATCTTACTGGATTTCTGGAGTGGAGCACTGGTTTTGCTGCATATGCCAAATACAATACAATCAACATGCTTTTTTATTTATTTTTTTTAAAATTAGTTCTCAATGAATGCAAATTTTATATATATATATATAATTTTTTTTTTTTTCTTCCAGTAGATGCAACTTAACCTGATAAAATAAAGAATACTTTCACTTGAGGATTTCAACTCAGGATTTTTCCTCCTTAACTCCTAGTGGCATGATTTTGGCAAGTTAGAGATAGTTGCAACTTGATCTTGGCAGGTTAAACATTCTCTGGCATTAGTCCAGCAGGTTAAAAGTGTTTCTGAGTTTGTCTTGGCAGTCGACACTTGGCACTGGCTTATTATCAGCTGGAAAGAGACTGTTGTGGTTGAACAGATTAGACAATGAAAGGGGCAGCTTATAAATGGCATGAGTCAAGATACTTATCCCCAAGTGCATTATTTACTAATACAAGTCCTGTTGCTAGCGGAGTGTGTGTGATGGACGGGACAAGAAGTTGGTTTAAAAATACAAGCACTATGATAAAAATGTCTTTTTCTTTTTCATCAGATGCTTTTAAGACTCTCTATATAATTCTGTACAAAGGAATGTTGTGTTAGATTTAATAACTTTGTCAGATTTAATAACTTTGTAAGAGTTATGTATTAATGCAAATTTTATATATATATATATAATATATTTTTTTTTCTTCCAGTAGATGCAACTTAACCTGATAAAATAAAGAATACTTTCACTTGAGGATTTCAACTCAGGATTTTTCCTCCTTAACTCCTAGTGGCATGATTTTGGCAAGTTAGAGATAGTTGCAACTTGATCTTGGCAGGTTAAACATTCTCTGGCATTAGTCCAGCAGGTTAAAAGTGTTTCTGAGTTTGTCTTGGCAGTCGACACTTGGCACTGGCTTATTATCAGCTGGAAAGAGACTGTTGTGGTTGAACAGATTAGACAATGAAAGGGGCAGCTTATAAATGGCATGAGTCAAGATACTTATCCCCAAGTGCATTATTTACTAATACAAGTCCTGTTGCTAGCGGAGTGTGTGTGATGGACGGGACAAGAAGTTGGTTTAAAAATACAAGCACTATGATAAAAATGTCTTTTTCTTTTTCATCAGATGCTTTTAAGACTCTCTATATAATTCTGTACAAAGGAATGTTGTGTTAGATTTAATAACTTTGTCAGATTTAATAACTTTGTAAGAGTTATGTATCAGTGTGTTTTCATACTTGACAATATTATTTATAAATCTTAAATAAAGATGAACATTTACTGTCCTCTTCAAAAATATTTTGTTAAAATGCCCTGCAAGAAGTGGAAATTTGCATGGCAATAGCAAATCAACCTCTCTTGGGATTCTGAATACCTATTAAACTATTTCAACTACACATTTGTTTTTTTGCCCAGATTCAGTAAAGTTCAAGGGTATCCAAGTATGAAATAGCTTGCAGATAAATTCACATTTGTTTCTTAATTTGATTTACTTGTAAAAAAAGGTTACATTAGTTGAAAAACTATAATATTATCTTAGGCCATTTTGGTTCAAATACAGATATTCAGAACAGAACTTGGGTGATGTTTCATAAGATTGACTAAGTATGGTACAACATGCACTGTACCAATAGTGGGACAAACTATACTATTAATGTTGATACGGGCTCTGAATATGTCTAAAAGTACCTGAAAAAGCACTACATAAAGGTGATTTAGTCTTCTTCACTAGATTAGCTTTATACACATAAATAAACTAATTAAACAACTATTTATAAAAGGCAATACTTTCTTTTTAAAGCATTGCAAAGCTCGTACGTGTTTGTGAGGAAAGACCAGACAGTGTCTGGCTTGCAGATGATCAATAAGTGGAACAAATGAATGTAGAGGTTACAGCTGGGAGTTCCAACCTTCCTTCCCCTTGGGCAATCACAATGTCTGCAAGGTACTAAGTAAATGTAACAAGTGCAAATTTGGACCACAAATCTTCACTGCTAGTTATATTACACATGAGAAAAAGGACAGAGTAGTTTCAGATCCCAGGTTCATTTTAGAGAGGCAGTAGAGGATAAAAAGTGATTAACTGGACCAAAACCTTCTCCTTTTTCTCTGTCCTTTCTTGCACAAAACTTCTATCAAAGCCAAGAGATAATTTGCCTTTGCTTGTGCGAAGGGAAAAAAGACCTGGGGAACTATAGACCAGTCAGTCTCACCTCTGTGCCTGGCATGATCATGGAGCAGATCCTCCTGAAGGCTCTGCTAAGGCAAGTGGAAAACAAAAGGGGTGATTGGTGACAGCCAACGTGGCTTCACCAAGGGCAAATCCTGCCTGACTAGTTTAGTGGCCTTCTACAATGGAGTCACATCTCTGGTGGACAAAGGAAGAGCAAGCAACATCATCTACCTGGACCTGTGCAAAGCTTTGATACTGTCACAGAATCACAGAATCTTAGAGGTTGGAAGGAACCTTGAAATATTATCTAGTCTAACCCCCCTGCCAGAGCAGGGTCACCTAGAGGACATCACACAGGTCCAGGTGGGTTTTGAATGTCTCCAGCGAAGGAGATGTCCCACATGACATCCTGGTACTGAAACTGAAACAGTACAGATTCGATGGTTGGACCACTCGTTGGGTAAGGAACTGGCTGGATGGTCACACTCAAAGAGTGGTGATCAGTTGCCAATGTCCAGATGGAGACCTGTGATGAACGGTGTTCCCCAGGGATCAGTACTTGGACTGGTGCTGTTTAACATCTTTGTCAGCAACATGGACCTTGGCATTGAGTGCAGTCTCAGCAAGTTTGCTGATGACACCAAACTATGTGGTGAGGTCAACATGCTAGAGGGAAGGGATGCCATCCAGAGGGACCTTGACAGGCTTGAGAGATGGGTGCATGCAAGCTCCATGAAGTTCAACAAGGCCAAGTGCAAATTTCTGCACCTAGGTTGGGGCAATCGCAAGCACAAATACAGGCTGGGTGGAGAATGGATTGAAAACAGTCTGAGGGAGAAAGACTCAGGGGCCATGTGAGTCCTGGGCTGCATCAAAAGAAGCATGGCCAGCAGGCCAGGGAAAGTGATTCTCGCCCTTTGCATGCAAGCTGCATGAAGTTCAACAAGGCCAAGTGCAAATTTCTGCACCTAGGTTGGGGCAATCGCAAGCACAAATACAGGCTGGGTGGAGAATGGATTGAAAACAGTCTGAGGGAGAAAGACTCAGGGGCCATGTGAGTCCTGGGCTGCATCAAAAGAAGCATGGCCAGCAGGCCAGGGAAAGTGATTCTCGCCCTTTACTCAGCTCTTGAGAGACCCGACCTGGAGTGTCCATCTCAGGAGCCTCCAACATAAGAAGGTCATGGAGCTCCTGGAGAAAGTCCAGAGAAGGGCCACAAAGTTGATCAGAGGGCTGTAGCATCTCTCCTATGAGGACAGGCTGAGAGAGCTGACATTGTTTAGCCTGGAATAGAGAAGAGAGGGCAGGCAGGTCTTGTAGCAGCCTTCCAGAGCTTGAAGGGGGCCTACAGGTGAGCTGGGGAGGGACTTTTTACAAGGGCTTGTAATGATGGGACAAGGCATAATGGATTAAAACTTGAAGAGGGGAGATTTAGGTTATACATTAGGTAGAAATTCCTTAGTGTGAGGGTGGTGAGACAGTGGAACAAGTTACCCAGGGAAGTTGTGGATGCCCCATCCCTGGAAGTGTTCAAGGGCAGGTTGGATGGGATTTGGAACAACTTGATCCAGTGGGAGGTGTCCCTGCCAATGCAGGGGGGTAGAACTACATGGTCTTTAAGATCTAACTCAAACTATTCTGTGATTCTATGATTAGAAAATATCTTATTTGTTCAGAAATATTTGAACTTTCCTTGTACAGTGGCTCAAACTGTTACATTCTAAAAAGCATCATTTTCTGTCATGTCATAGTTTAGTTTGTGCAGCTGTGGAAAGGCTCAGTGGTAATGATTTTGTTCCTTTTTCCAAACAGCTTCTTATCATGCAGGACGAGAAATAGGCTCTTTTCAAAGCTAGAATACATCCTCTCCTACCTTGCACAGATAAAGGCGTGATGTTTTAGAGCTTGACTTTTAGATATCTCCCAAGCAAAAACTAACACAGCTTAGTTGCTGAGCTAAGAAAGGAAATTTCAATTAGCACAGACTAGTAGCAGAACACTTCCTTTCCAGAATATTAGAGAAAAGGGAGGAATAGAGTTATAATTTCCATGTTAGGCTGTCACAGAGGAGCATACACTGCTGCAGTGCTTGTACTGGACACATGATGCAGGAAATATCTAAACCTATGTGATTATCAGATCAGTGGTTTTTCAAATTCATGAGCCATAATTAGAAATCCTCCATAATTTCTTGGAAGCACTGTTTGAGTTTGTTTTCCCTGTTTGTCATTCCAAAAGATGAAATGTGTAAGAGTCAGTGATAGTCATAAATCTCCATGAAAATTTAAGTGTAATAATAATGAAATGTTTGTTACATAAATTAAGTAGCAATTAATGTATTCTCTTTCTGTTTGGAAGACAGGATATTAAAATAGTGTTGCTAGATTTCCTACTGTGAACATAATTTCCTGATTTATTTTTTTGCAACATATTATCATAATGTCAGTAAAAGACTAAAACTAACAAGGAGAAAAAAAACTTGCCAAATGCAAGCGTAACACAGAAGGTTATGAAGTTGCCTTTTATGACGGATATACAATATCATTTTATTTTAAGATCTAATAGCAAGTTGATTCAAAGGGTAAAACTTGCACTTATGAAGTCATTAAAGCAAGTAGAAAATTGCCTTCTACCATAGTCACCCAGTCTTTTTAAATCAAAGAATTTTATTGTTGTTGATGATGTTTGCATTTGTAGGAGATAATTAGGGAATGAGTTAACACACCATAGTCACAGCCCTCAATCTTGTCAAGAAGAACCATAAACTCATAAACTTCACCCGAAAAAAGGCAAAAAACTACAAACAAACAAACAAAAGAGGCAGTTTAGGAGGGAAATGCAGAGATTGGAGAGATATAGGATCATAACATTTTAGGTCAGTTTGACCACTGATCCACAATACGGAGAAGCTCATGATGCCTTCATGGAAGCACAGGTTTTTTCCTTTGCACTTACCCGAAATAATAAAATTTAAAGGTTTAGAATTTGTAGCAGTAGCAGACAGGAGGAGACAGATGTTGGCTCCTTGTTCTCCTGCTCTGCATTGCCCTGGCAAGCTGAATAGGGAAGGCTGTAATTCTACCTCTTCCACAACAGCAGTGGCCACTGTCCACTGTAGCACAGGGAACGCAGATGAGGCACGCTTTTCCCTGGAAGTCAATACCTCTGCACTGACACAATGAGATCCAGTCCCTAAGGCATGATCCAGGCTTTTGTTACTATCTCTTATTTGAAGGGGCTAGTTGACCCAATTGGTTAACACATTAGCTTTTCAATTTTATAGCCTTAGGTCACAGAAGACCTATTCCTCGTTTTTGGACATTTCTCCACAGAGGAAAGCAAAATTGGCAGTCTGTGCCCACCAGCCAAAACCCCAGAGTTATGCCAAACAACTGTGTCATGAACTTTATGGCTAATTAGCTGTTGAAGCTATGCCCAAGAAATAAGTTCTGTTGCCCGTGGGAAGAAATGTGTTGCCGTTATTAATGTCCCAGCTCATATCTCTCAATAGGTCTTAGGGATAGTGCTGCTTAAAGAGACTAAATGTACAACAGGGAATTAAAAATTATAGTGTCCCTTTCACTGACTGAAATATTGTAAACTTGTTTCACTGGGGCCAGGATTGGTGTCAATGTTCTTTGTGTGAAAAGTGCAATAGAAGCATTAGTATTTGACAGCCCTGGTTGAAATAAGTGAAATTAATGGAGCTCTTTTCATATACGACAAGGCCATGGCACCCCTTTCATGCTGCTTACAGACAGAGAAAAGTCAATACTTTTTTATTACTTGATGCTGACCTACATTCTGCACTACAAGTGCCAGGCCCACTAATTGGTTTCAGTTGTGAGAAAAGTTTGCCCCAAAGAAACACTGGAGCAGATAAATCAATCTTTTTTAGGGTAGCTTAGTGGGTTTTGAGCACTTGAAATGACATTTGTGTTGTATTGACAGAATGGGTTGTTACACTCATTTTGTCATGTCAGAAGGCCCTGTACTAGTTGGAAGTATTGTTAACCATTATTGATACATTTGCTAAGAATAAAAGTTAGCTGGATCAACATTTTACTTGTGTAACAGCTTGCCATTTCTGGTTTGCTTCCTTGTTAGAGACCTCCATGGCTATGAACAGGTCAGGAGGCTTACTATGACAGTTCAATTTAAAGCTCTAATTTTACTATTACAAGCATTAGGATCATAGGCAATACTTATGTATGACCACTTAGTATTAAACAGGGGAGGGTTGGACTATGTCTGTACAGTGACTCTTGGCAGTACTGCTTGGTTTTCAAATGAGGTGGGCACATAAGCTGTGTCCAGCCTGGTGGGGACAGCAAGATTGGTCATGCTTGCTTATATCCTACACTAAGAACATAACTACTGCTTCGGCGTTTATGCAGAATTTCCCATTGCATTCTCTAAAGTCTTGATGTAAACGTGGATGCTGATTACAAGCTAAAGAAAAGTGAATTTTGTTCTCTGTTTTCAGTGTTCAATAGCATGAAGATAGAAGATAGAACTAGGATTCCAGCAGCAGTGCCCACTTTTCAGTTATTCCTTCTGCCATTGATTCTTCTCAACAGATATAATTCCAGCCCTACCAATATCTTTCTGAGATCCAAACCTTTCACAAATTGACTTACCTTTTGCATAGCACATGATGTCATGGCTCACAGAATGCAATTATACAATGTCTTCATTTATCAACGTCTTCAATAGGCTCAGAAGAGGACTCGATGCTCTGAATCACCAGTATGGATAGAAAGCTTTTCATTAGAGGTTATACAGTTTATCTTAGAAACATCTTCATGTGCTGCTTCTCCTAACCTATGACAAAAATCTGCATTCATACAACCTAATGCACCTTTAATCTCGATTTATGCAACTAAATGAAATTTTGTTATTACAGAGAAAAAGTATGCAAAGCTTTAAATCATGTATCATAAGTTTAACATAAGCTTATTGTTCCAGATTTTGTCATGTGATTAACAGCTTCATAATTATTACAGACTTGATGGATTTGCTCTTGGAAATTACCTGATATATGTATGCAGGAGCTGAGAATAAATGGACATAATGGTACTTTCTAGCCTTAAAATCCATTAGTAGTTATGCTACTGGTGTTTGCCTGTTGTTGCTTTGATCTGAAGCAGCTGACTTTCTACATTAAATTTCCAAAAAGATACTTAATTGTAATTCCAATGTCATTCCGAAGTGCATTTTTATATTACTGGAAATTGTACAGTACTCTCAAAATTGTTTGGAAAGAAACTCTACTAGGGCAAGTTTATCACTAGAATATGAGGGAATGCATTTTTAAAAGCTTTCAAACTGTTACATAGGTCTGCAAGGTCTCATTGGATGGACAAAGTTATTTGTACAGGGTCTGTATTTATGTATGTCTGCATACTCGGATGTAAAATCTCTTTAGAATTTGCTTTAATAATAACATTCCAAAGAGAAACTATGTGAGTGAGTCTATTTTGTTACATCATAGTGTGCTGATTGAGACAAATATTGGTGGCTTTATGTCACCTTTTATGATTACATTATTCCATTGGTGAGCATTCATGACAGTCAAGTAGTCAAATATATTGAAAGGGTCCGTAGGTCTTGTTAAGTTCTGTCACTTGAACTGGAGTCACAATTTACTGGAGTGAAAGGAGTCAAAGCTTGACAAGTTTAAAAAAGAAGTCTTATATTAACTTCATTTAGGAATTTAAAAATAGGTCTCGGTCCTGAGAATTACAGGTCTCTGATGCTGAGAATTATATGGCATGATTTAAGAAGGCATTGTGGAAAAATTCCTTAAAGCTCAGCTCCATGCTCCTATGATCCTGAGATTGTGAAATTGTAGGGTCAGTCTCGCCAATATGTGGGAGTTCATATTTGTAAGGTAATTAATTTCAGCTGCTAACTATGAGGGACTAGTGGTGAAAGTAATTTTTAAGCAGCCAGTTATTCACCACTCAACTTCTGTTCTTGAAGCTATAAAAGGATTCCAATTCCCTCCCCTTTTCACTGGTGCAATGATACAGTAGGATACTCTCTACAGCAATGTGAGGTAGATCCTGCAAGACCAAGTGGTATTTTTATGCCTTACTTCCTCACGCTGTTGAAATCTGATTAAAATTTATATTTTTCAAATACAGAAATTGCTGGGGTTCTTTTCCTAAAAAAATATTTAAATTTTATATGCATGCTTTGGAACATTTATCTAGTATACTATCTAAACTTCTTTAATTAATCTAACGGTAAAGCCAGCAGCACTTCGGTTTATCTATCAGACTGTGTGATGTTTCCTAAATGAAAACACAACTGCTGTCGTCATAATCGGAGCCAGTTGTTTAAATGCTCAGTTGTGAGTATCTAGTGAAATAGCCTTAAATAACAAGATAAACAGTACAGCTGCCAACCCAAAGTAATCTTACACTGAGGGGGCGTGTGGCACAGAAAATTTCCTCTTTGTCATTTTGATTTGAGTTTGAAGCTGGACCTGGGCTTAGTTCCAGCTCAAAAAACTGTTCACTTCAAAGGCTCCTAAATCGTCCCAAGGAGCTAATTTTGGCAGCCAATTGTTTTTGTTTGGCCAGGCATCCTAATAGCAAAAGCCGTCTGCTCTAGCAAATGAAGACTTCTTCAATGCTCAGACTTGCCATTTCTGATTTTATTCTGATGTGGGGGGTGTGCACCTTTTACTGCTTTGCCCATCTCATCCCAAGTTAACTGGATTTTTTTGTTAAACTGTAAATAGCTGTCCTGCATGTAAATTAAAAACATACTTCTTATTTTCAAAGTAAAGGATACTGAATTCTGCTCTCAATTTCTGCTTAATCCTAAATTATAGCTGCATTATATGTTTGCTTTCATGGCAACTAGAGCTGGTGTTTTTTCCATTCCCATGAACAATATTAGTCTGGTGAATTTAGTGAATTAAATATAACTAGCTTCACTTTAACAGGAAACTATATGCAGTTATGCTAGAGTTATAATAGTATTTATTGGAATAATAATATAGACAACTTTTCCTCTTATAAGAATGTGCTTGTGATGCCAAACACACAATGAAAAGTAAAAATTTTGGTCATTCTTCAGGTAAAATATGAAAACATGCAAATATGCTGTTTCTGTTGGGTAAGAAATTGGGCAGTACCAGATGTAGAAAAACATTACGAATGAAATCTTGTGAACAGTTAACAATGGAACAGTACTCACTTTCATGCCACACAGGGAATATTTAATTTTGATTGTATATGTCTACCTTGCTATATTAAAATTTGTGCACGAGAATGCTGGAGGAATCATAACAAAGAACTTCAAGTTTGAGATGTAAGAAATTAAATGGTCACAGTTGGTGATACGCAGTGCAGATGAAACTCAAGTTGGCCATGTCAGTATTTGCGTGATGCTTACCAGAAGTCATAGTTGCTCTGTCTGTTTATGGAGATTTAGCTGAACTGTGGTCTGTGAAGTAGCTAAATCCAATTATCCAGAGGATGATAATTCTATTTCATAACACTTTTCAGAAAAAAAGAAAGCAACCAACCTAAAACCATTCTGTTTTTGAGAGAAAACAAAACCTTCCCAATTGTGAAATATGTTGGAAAAGTAAAAATTTTAGCTTTCGTTCACTCATGGCCTCAGATATTTTATGAAGACATTGAATCTCCATGCACTTTCACTGGGCATCACATTGACCATTAAAAACAACAGAAAGTTTTCAGACCAACTTCTTAAAAATTAATAATCAGATCCTGGAAAGCTGATGATTCATCTGTGGCATGTTACTTTCAGAAAGGGGAAAAAAATAATGAAAAATAAATATTTTGTATTGCTGATACTATTCCCAGTAATTAAGGGTCAAAGAAAATAATTTTATTAAGAATGCTTTAAAACTTTGATCTGAAAAACCATGAACCTGCTAATAATTTACCATAGCACTTATTAGTAAGTAGCTAGATCAAAATACTATTTACACTACTTCTTTTACTTTCCTCTTTGTTTTCTGTATTAACATTGTACTCTTAAGGCACAGGTTCACTTCTGTTTCTCTTCAAATTAAATTTGTCAGCATTTCCATTTTAAAAAATTGAATGTAATAACCAATAACTTCCTGGGAAAAAAATAGCGTTCAAGAACCATGGTGCTTGTATTTTTTCTACCAGAACTCGTAATCAGCTTAATTACAATATGAATTACAATTATTAATTACAATTATTAAATTATTATTAATTATTATTAATAGATTAATTATTTAATACATATTCACTTTTTAATAGTTTCTCATGGAGGTAATTTGATAACCAGGTTATACTGTTAAAAAAGGTAAAAAAAATAAAATACTGCAAAGATACCTTGTTGTCTTTAACTTACTGGGTTGACAGGGAGCAGAATATAATTTTGTGTACCATGACTCACAAAAGCCTGTAAAATCCAGGTTTTGGAGCAGAAAATTTTTGCAGTGCCTATAGTTACTTAGAGTTTAATTTACATATTTACTTGTGATTGAGTAATTCGATTGTTTTGCTCTTCTTCAAAATAATGTACATATTACAGGATAAAGTATGTTTCATATGTATTATTTTGCATAACGTACATTCTGCCTCATACAATTAAATTTAACTGGAAGGCAGTATCTAGAGCTCTAAAATGCTGTGAAATAAAAAGGTAAAACTATGAAAGCCAAACTTACAATTTTTTAATCTCTCTTGTTTCTTTAGGACTTTCGAACAGTGTTACCATCGATTGTTGTCTTTGAGAAGTTCGGAAAAACTTATTCCAGAGCTGGGCAAATAGTCTAATCATCTTGTAAAGTACACAATATAAAACATCTGATAAGTAATCAATAAATGTACTTCAGCAAATGCACAGCAATATGTTGCCTGAATGTCCCATAAAGTATTCTTTCTGTAAAGCGATGCATACTATGTCTGAACTAGTGTTAATTTAGGTTGATCTTTAAGCAATACAGCTTCCAATCTTAATACATTTTTTTTCTGATTTTGAAAAAAAAAAAAGGTATTATACTAGGAAAATTATTTCTGAAAATGCTGTATTTTGTTTAATCTAAATCCTTTAGAATAAAAAAACCAGAGTACTCAAGTGAAAGTCTGGGATTCACATTGTATTTATTACAGATTTGTAAGTGAGGTTAACACTAAAAAAAAAAGAAAAAAAGTATAAAACTTGCCTCTGTTGCTTTTTTGTCGCAACTATAAATATATCTGGTTCATCATTGTTCATAATTTTCAGTGTTAGGACAGGATAGGCTGTTTACACAGAAGACACTAATTTGCTCTTCTGTGGTTGATGTAACATCAGTATTGCAAAAGTAATGTTGTAGTGACACACACACCTTATTATTAGATCAGTTTCTCTATGCCTACTTAAATGTTTTTTTCAATAGTTGTGTATTTACTCCTAGTCCTACATTAAGCAGACAGATACATGGGAACATAATCATGTGATGCTTGGCAAAGAACACATTTGATGACACAAATCTGATCTTTGTTTGCCATTTTCACTTGCATACAATCCTGCAGAATGCTGAATACTTAATATCTTCAGAGCCCATTAACTTAAAAAGACTCAAAAAATTAAATATCATGGGAAGACTTCAGCATTTCTTTAGAGCAAATCATAAGCAAATTCTTAAATTTTTGAGAGAGAATTTTTACAGGAGTTTTATGCAGAATTCTCTAGGATACCTTGTTTGCTTCTCATATCATTTGACTATATTTGTATAAAATATATCTGTATATAGTATTCAAATCAGATACTCAATGGTAGGCTTTTAATTACTGATTTTTCTTAGAGATTCTTTGTTCTGCACATCTACAAATGTGCAGGAAACCTCCATCTGATTTCTGCTTTTATGAACACTTTCTGAACCAGGAGTCACAAATTTCACTTCTGCAGTTTTTTAGCTGTCAGCCTATGTGAAAAAGTTTGACTGCTATCATGCACAAGAATAAAGGCACATTCAATACCATTACAGTAGGTTGCGAGTGCAGGCGCAGGGCTGTAGTGTTGTTACTTTCTAGAGTTTGTAATTTTCAAGCCTTGAAAAGTCTTTTCTCCTCCATGGCAATGAGAAATTAACTCTGGGAAGTAAGGAGCAGCCACCTCAGTAGCTGAGTCTCCTCGATAACAGTTAATCTGATCAAATATATCAGAGTGCTTCAGTTGCTCATGCAAGGGATTGAACAGGAGATACTTGTGCAAAACTGTTGTTGAATGAAGATGCCACAGTAATTTTTATATGTGAGAGCTATCTATCTGATTGCTTCAGCTTTAAGGCAGTTCATCAAAGTAATTTGCCTGGTGTTGCCTCTTTTAACTTCATACCACAGTTTCCCATCAGTCCAATTGGAAATGGCAGTACCTCCAACAGATTAATCTATCTTTCTATTTCTTCCTTTCAGTATCTCTGACCCCAGGACTAAACAAAGCCCACCTTGCAGAGTAGCGCTGCACTGGCAGCAGTGCTCATAGCTGTGGGTCTGGAGCACAGATGGAGGTTAAACCAAACACTTCTTGTTTTAATTATTTGATACATGCACACTTTTCCTCCCCTGAAGAAATACAATCACCATTGTTTCTAAGCACATAGCTTCATCCTAGAAATCTTCTTACACAAAATTAGGTCTGGTCATTTTATTAGATAAATAAACATCCACATAATTAATAAAGTAATAATCATATTACCTGCCAGGTTTAGATTTTTGGGGTTCTTTCTCTTTCTTAGAGAATCCAGTGCTTTAGCTGGAGTTGCCATAGAATGTATGTAATTCATAGGCATATAACATTCAGACTATTTTGTGTGGCCACGTTATAATCCTAGAATAATTTAATTTCTCATTAAGTACACTAGCATTTATTCACTTATTCAGTACATTTATGCAAGCCATTTGGTAATTACATTGGTAATTACAGTGGGAACCTTACCAATCCTTTCATTATATAGAGACACTATTATTTTTATTACTCTTCTAAACTGCATAAAAACACATGTAGAGAGCGAACAGAGGTTTAGCTTGAAGAGATTTTTAAATATAAAAGCATATCAATCTATGAAACTTTAGAAGACTTTAGAAGGATCTTGACTTTTCTTTTTTTTTTTTTAATGCTTTAACTCTCATCCAGGTGCTACACAGCCCGGGAACCTTTGTGAGCATCGGTTAGAGAACCTGCCTGGACATTTTTTTCTATATATGGATAAGGCTGATAGAGAAAATTCCCAATATTAAAAGGAACAGCTAGTAATAATTTAAGAACTTGGTCTTGGGATACCTTCAGTATGTTGGACTCCCTTGATTACAAAAGAAGCTCAGTTTCCATAATATAGCTCAGGGGAGAACAGTATGTAGAGTAATTGGACATCATGAATGATTAAAAAAATAATTTAGCAGTAAATGCTAGCAACTCTGCAGTGTATATGTAAAGAGACAAATGATAAAATTTAGCCCTGGGATGGAGCTAATTTCTGCAACTGGGACATACTACCATTTCCATTTGGTTACCCTTTGTGGCAAGCAAGTGAATGTGTCTGGCAAATAAAATTTTATTTTGCTTTCTTGTTTAAATAAAAAATTGTGCATGTAGCAAACTTAAAAGCAAGTTAACACTAAAATTTTGATATTTTTATTCACTGTGATAATACAGTGAACAAAACAGTGAGAATTTTTATGATGTCATTATGTAACCAGTCTATCAATATAAACACTAAGTGATTGTGTGATTTTACTTTACTCCTGTTTATCTTTCTTTTTGGTATGTTTTACCATATCACTTGTAATTATTGTATTTCTTTTTATAATATACTTCGGTAAGGTATTCTTAATATTCTATTTATTGTAGGTTTTCATTATTAACAAAATTATGTTGGTTTTTTTTCATATAACACTCCAATACTGAATGGAATGTACTTTAGAGAAGATTATTCTGGTTAATAGATGTTGCAATCTATTCTCACAGTACAAAATCTTAATACAGAATGGGTATAGATAGAGGCACCAGGAAAGGAACACTCTGTAAGTCTGAAATGGAGTCAGAGAACTTAATGAGCCTGGAAGATATGTAGCCTCTTTGAAATATAGTTGGCATTTAGCAAACTAGAAGTCAAAAAGAACCACTGCAATGCCAAAAAGCAGACAAAAATAAGAATTTCTACATTGATCTTCAGAAAAAAAAGAAATGTAATTACTCTAATTGCCCCATTAAATGTATTTCAGTCAATTAGAGTTCAACAAATATGAACAGTAAAACATACATAGCCAAACTATGCCTGAGCGACCAGGTTGCTGTTTTCTGCAATAAAAATATAGGGCCTTCAACATGAAGACATGCACCATCCTTGCTTTTCAGCCACTGAAACACGTATATTTTTTTTGTAATTTCTACTGATTTTTCCATGTGCACGAGGAAAAAAAAAAAAAAAAAAGATACTCTTTTTCAAACTGTATGGCTGAAGAGGCTTATTCTTTCCTTTAGGAAGCAGCACTTACTGAGAAGGACCTGTCATGCCAGCTCTCTGACAGAGTATTTCTGGTGTGTCACTTCGGTATCTTTGTGTAATGCATAAAAATCATGGGACTTAATACTTCAATGTCCACAGATGTCTGAGCAATTTCTATAGATCATATAGACCTCGAGAGAGTCAAATGATAGTGTTAGTCATTTCTGCATCAGATAGGGTCTCCTACATGCCAGATACTAAGGATTCAAACCCTCTGTGCTAATGACCAATGGTCTTTGGGTTTAACCACCACTGAGGATCACAGCTCCCATAAAAAGCATGCAGACAAAGACATTAAAATGGAACAGCAATGTGCAGAAAGTTGAACATAACACATCACATCATGAGAAGTCTCAAGGATTTTAGAAATTTCTGGTAATGTCTTATCAAAACTATCTGCTGTTACTCAGTGGATTAAGAATCTTACAGTTTTGTATCCCAGTAATTTCATTTGGCACCTACATAGCTGATGTTGTAAACACAGAATATCTCTTATTTTAGGCAATTTAAGAATTACCTTCAAGGCTGATCCAAGGTGTTCTCCCCACTTGTCTGAGAAAACATTTAGCTTGTAATGCCCTCTAGAGGCACAATTGCCACAATATTGTTGACCACATACTTAATCTGGTCCAAATATGATGCTGTAGCTTTCAAGCAAGAGGGTTTTTTGGGGTTTTTTTGGTTTTTTTTTTAAATAAGCCACACTTCACATTTCTATGGGATCAGACACCTAGAACCCTTAGGAGCTCCACTACTTCTCTAGATGCCTCATTCTGGTTTTCTAATGAAGTGTTCTCCAGCTGAGCTGTGGCCATATTTAAACTGCAAAGCAAAATGGTGATGCTTGTAAACAATAGCGGAGCTTGAAATTTCAATGCTTGACATTGAATAAGACTCTGAAAGCGTTCACATTTAAAAAAAAATAAATTAAGTTTACTGTTATTCCAGTGGCTGACACACCAGAAGGCTGTGCCATTCAGAGAGATTTAGACAGGCTGGAGAGTTGGGCAGGGAGAAACCTGATGAAGTTCAACAAGGGCAAGTGTAGAGTTTTGCATTTGGGGAGGAGAAACACCATGTACCAGTATAGGTTGGGGGCTGACCTGCTGGAGAGCAGTGTAGGTGAAAGAGACCGGGGGTCCTGGTAGACAGGAGGATGACCATGAGCCAGCAATGTGCCCTTGTGGCCAAGAAGGCCAATGGCATCCTGGGGTGCATTAGAAAGGGTGTCGTTAGTAGGTCAAGAGAGGTTCTCCTCCCCCTCTATTCTGCATTGGTGAGGCCGCATCTGGAATATTGTGTCTAGTTCTGGGCCCCTCAGTTCAAGGAGGACAGGGAACTGCTCGAAAGAGTCCAGCGCAGAGCCACAAAGATGATTAAGGGAGTGGAACATCTGCCTTATGAGGAAAGGCTGAGGGAGCTGGGTCTCTTTAGCTTGGAGAAAAGGAGACTGAGGGGTGACCTCATCAATGTTTACAAATATGTAAGGGGTGAGTGTCAGGGAGATGGAGTTAGGCTTTTCTCAGTGATGACCAGTGATAGGACAAGGGGTAATGGGTGCAAATTGGAGCATAGGAGGTTCAAGGTGAATATCCGAAAAAAAATTTTTACTGTGAGAGTGACAGAGCACTGGAACAGACTGCCCAGGGAGGTTGTGGAGTCTCCTTCACTGGAGACATTCAAAACCCACCTGGATGCGTTCCTGTGTGATGTACTCTAGGTGACTCTGCTCTGGCAGGGGGGTTGGACTAGATGATCTTTCGAGGTCCCTTCCAACCCCTAGGATTCTATGATTCTATGATTCTATGTGTTTGCAACATCCCTTTCATAAATCCATGGTCCTCAATTTAATGAATTTAGAACTTCTGCATAGTAGAGTTTTCAGAAGGTGCAGAGCTCTTCTTTTCACAGGGAGCCGGGGGCTTCTGTACTCAGAATAGCAGAGAATGAAAAGCAGAGGATGTGCATAATTTCTTAATTTTAAAATCTGGATTACCACATATTAAAAAACTACAACCACAAAGAAATCACATCCATGTAATCGGAAACAGAATTTGAGCCTCAAAGCTTTTATTTGTCTCAATTACATTTTTACAATATTGTTTTTCTGGTGAATTTTCTTTCACAAGTTGACAAAGGTTTCTGTTAGGCTTGGAAAAGTCAGCGAAGAAGCTCAGACAATGCAAAGCAGGCTTGGCTTTGTATTCTTCCATCTTTTAATAGTTCAGCTCATTAAGGAGAAAATCATCTGGCTGCTGGCACAATCAGGTACAGTCACTTATCAGTACATTGAGTTCAGTTTATAGTAGTCCGATTCATATTCATGATCAGAGGATGCAGTGGAGCAATTCATTAGTGCACTGCTGCATTAAGCAATCACTGCCAAAATGTGACATATTGAGAGTTTGCATTAAACTGCTTCCTTTGAGAATCTTTGGCTAAGAAATTCCTAAGTGCAGAAATCTGTTGAGATAAATCAAGCAGGTGCTTCAAGAAAAAAATATTGAGACTCCACATATATAAGTTTTAGTTAAATAAAAATTCATTCACTGGTGCTATTGTATGTGTGACAAGATTGCATCCTCACATGCAGGTTTGGACTATTACAACAGTTAATAACACATATAAACTATATTAGAATAATCCCAAACTGAACCCCATTTCTTACTCTTAATCACTTTGGGTCTAATAAATTATAAGTTTGTTTTTACTGGGCTAAGATATTTAACAACATCAAAAACTCAATGTTCTACGTTCTGCATATCTGTTCATGGTAGAAATAAGAGCACTTGTAATTGCAGTCTGTGCATGCTCACATCACAATGAGGCCATTTTTAAAAAGGGACAGTGCTTATAAATTCGAAAGACATGCTTCTTGTGTATTATTGTAAGAAGAAGGTGAGGTCAGGTTAAGTTACCTTCTCACTCTCTAACTTTGTGTCATGATATGGTGGTGATTCCTTGTTCACATGCTTCATTTGATTTCATTGTGTCTTCTGCTGACAAATTTTCTTCCAGTTAATCATATCTTCTTCAGATTTATAAAAAGACTGAGCTACTCAGTGGTAAGATACGTGAAGAAGGAAATAAAGAGTAGATCTGTAAGTTTATGATAACTCATACATAAGCAAAATAGGTGCTAGATTTTATTTTAATGTGCCCTTAATGTAACTCCTCTCCCTTGAGTAGGATTACTGTTGTGTTTTTTTTCTTACTGGTATTTTGACCAAAATCTGGGTTAGTGAATCATTACTAAGGGGTGCAAATATGCACAGTATGTAAAAAATATGAAACAGACTGCTTATACTTTGTTTTTGCAGCAATAACCATCTTACACAAGCCTAGTAGTTTTGAATAAGAATGTGTAGTCAGCTGTGTTTCAGATACCAAGCAGTCAGCCTCTAGGTCTCTGGTGACTTCAGAAGACATTTGCTGGCTTCATTTTTCCTATTATCCAAAGCTGTATGCCAGACAGGTGTGTTTCCTGTATACCTGTAAGGAATCATTCACCCTTTTCCTTTTGTTTCTGTGCTTGATCTTTGTTTTCCTCCCACTTGTTGTTTCTCCTGTGAGATAGGATACCTCTAGTTTATGGTAATAAGGGCTTAAAAAAACCTTCAGGGAAACTAGGTAAAGATTAATTGGGATTAAAAAGTTCAAATCTTCAAGAAATTCGAATCTGTAAGATTTCTGTCCTTCTAAAGATCCTATATTTCCTCGACCACAAAGTGTTGCCATCTGCAGATGAGATGAGAATAGGTTTGCCATCAATCTTTTGCTCTAGACAACAGAGCAAATGGAGTAGTCTAAAGCACTCAGTGTGGCTTTTAAGCAACATCTAAACATTTCTTCAAAACAGAAAGGTCTGTCTGATTTCTCCCAGTGCCCTGAAGATACATAGGACAGTGCAATAAATGTGAACATTTTGCAGCAATTGGTCTGACTGAGCAGTTTGCATCTTAATCTCATTCAGAATGTATCAATGTATTTAATGATAGCTGTAGTTTCTAAAAATCAAATTTCATCCATAAATTCCCCTTAGTCTGGATGATTACCTAAACTATCCATATTATGAGGCTCTGCTTACCAAGTCATATATAATCAATATGATCAGTTACACCTCCAGTGAAGTATTTGGTTGTTCCAGTGTTTAACTAGATACAGAAAAGCACTAGACTTCTTATATTTAAAAACTTGTCCCATCATATTTTGGAGAGGTCCGTTGGGAGGACAGGCGTGGTTTTCCAACATGGTTCATGTGCCCTACCTGGGATAGGGACCCTTGTGTGCTGCTTTGCTGAACAAATCTAAAGGAAAAGGAAATTAATTTAAAAAGGAAAAGACAGTATGAAAAGTTTAAGAACTAGGGCAAACAAGCACCCAATGAAATGACTAGAAGAACCATAGAAACAATCTTCCTTGTGAAATCGAGCCAGTGACATGTATTGCAAGTAGTGGGAACATTTTATCTAGGCTTCAAACAGGAAAAAGGAAGAGAAAAAACTATCCTGGACAAGGAATAGTGAGTTGCTCTCCGCTTAATGCAAGCCAGTAATGGCAGTTGCTCTTAATCTATACAGCACAGTAACTCAAAGCCACACCTCCGTGATAACAGACAAACTAGAAATTTATTGTTTCCCCTGAGAAGGCAGGAATTCTGACCAAGACTACTTTTCATGTAGATACTGGGTGCTTCAGCTCCTGCAACTTGTTAGTTTGTCACTTGTAGTCTAACGACTGCTGAAGAGGATGACCGTGACAGACTGCTGTGTCTGTAAGCATCAAGAGAGAGCTTATGTTTGACCTAGTTCTGGAAATGATTAACACATGACTTAGCTCTCATTCATTTCCATTCATGGTCATATGTATCACAGCTGTTGCTGAACACCTAGGATCACAGAAGGGTTTTGGTGACTTTATACTTTACAAATGCATAAGTGAATGGTGAGATCTGACCATTTGCAATAAAATGTTTCCTGTTAAAAAATAAGAATATTTGCTTCTGTTGTTCTGAACTTTTTATATCCGTTTGACCACCAGCATATTCTAGTATTGTGAAAGCAGTGATTGTGTAATTAATTTCTTGTAAAATATACCCATCTGCTTATTTAATTCTTCACAGCTACTATGTATTGAGATAAAATAATTTGTGTTATAATAAATGTAATAACAATCTTAAAGATTTTTGGAAGTTTTTCAAGTGTAGGTCTCCTTTTTTAATACTATATTTTTTACAGTGAAGACTGCATGATTCCTCCTAGAGTATAACCACAGCTGAAAGGACAAGGTGCTTTTGCTGCATCAGTATTTAACCCACTTACATCTCTCTGATGATAACAAAGAAAAAAAATTGAATCTGTGACCAACGGGGAACTTCACAGTGCCACAGTAGTTCCACGTGCATGCATTTAGAAATTCACAGCTTTGTTAGACATGGCATGTGCTAGGCAATTGCTGCTCAGTAGGAACATGTATGTACCAGAGCTGGGAGAGGATCTTCACAGGCTGGGAGGATTTCTGCCAGGTTCCCTCATTTCTACTTAAGAAGGCAAAAAGGAACATTGCACAAATACAGCCCTTTTGTGGGAGGCTTTTTGAAATTATGACTAAGGACAAGCATGTGTGATGATCGGTGCACTAACAATTTGAGTTCACAGAGTATTACAGTTTTTGCAAATCTCTCCCAGAACATTATCTTCTGGGATCCCCAGCAGTGAACTGTATAAAATTTGTCTCTTTCAGATATCTCTATTTCTGTCTTCTATAATTTATTTTTTTTCCCTACTTGTCTGGCTCTTTTTGATACCAATTGCTCCAAATATCAGCAGAATTTGATAAGACATGCTCACCTCTCACTTGTCTTTCCTTCCACTCTTCCCACATCAGACTGATAAAGACAAACTCGTAAAGGTGTTCAGATGCAAAAGAATTTCAAATCCACTCTAGCTGTAGGCATTAATAAATGCATAAATGTGTTCTTTCATCACACACTTTTGAGAGCAAATAAAGAATTGGCTAAGAAAGTAAGGGTAGATTTTGACAAAACTGGTTATCTTAGCATGGGTAAAAAAAAAATGGTTCTGACAATTCAAGAAATTCGAAAAAATCCCACACTTTTATTTATGTCTTGTGAATGTTTACTAGCTATTATAGGTGTCTTATTAATGTATTTTTTCTCAAAGCCCAGCACATAGACAGAACTAATAATTTAAAAAGAAACTGTGGTTTTACATCCATTTTTGAAGAAAATAACAATGTTGGTGCCAATGATTCTTGAGAAATCTTTCTCAGGAATCTCAGATTCTATTATAAATATGAAAAGCTGAGAAACAGCTGAAATTTGAAAGACTCAGGTTTGCTTCTCATTATGTGTACATAAAGATAGATTAAGAGAAGATTCACCTTGAACAAGTCACTACTAACCTTCAGCTGAGCTTGAAAACTAGTAGGCTGCCCCATTTTTTACACTAATAAAAGGAATCATGCTGTTTTCTCAAAATATGTTGATAAACTGGCTCTTCACAGCCAGAACATATTTAGCTGATAGATCTGTTACTCAGATTGTCACATATAATTAGAAAACAAATTCAAATATTAAGTATTTTATTGCTATCTAGAAGTTAGAAACAAGGAGTAAGGGGATAGGTCTTGGTACTTTTTATGCAGAATTTATAAGTGATTAATCTTAGAAAAAAATAATCTTCTCTGACAAGAAAAAAAAATTAAAGAGGGCAAAAGGACTTTAAAAGTACTGAAGATTTTATAAACAGAAGAAAATGACTTTACAAGCAAGACTTAAAATTCACAGAAATGCTCTTCTGCTCATGTCCAACAGGTTCCTGAGTAGACAATGACAGTGATTTTAGAATATTTTTCCTCATCCAAATCTGGATATATCTGAGGCACAAGAGCACTTACAAGTAACTGAAAAGGAAAAGCAAAAGGAAAAGGAACAGTTTCAAATGGCATTCAGAGGACACGAGTGCACTGACAAAATAGAACTATTCCCTACTGAGTTGATTCATACACGTGTCTCTCTGGTTCTTCTCAACTTCTCTGCAGACAATTTTGTACCTTACAGATGGAAGTCAATCTGTGCTATAAAATGCGTAGCCCCATATTTCAAAAAGCATTAGAAACTTACCAGAGCACAGCTCTGCACAAAAGGCAGCATAATAGTTTAATTCAGAAAAGACCAATTTAAGAGTCTGGCAATATATGCAGGTCCCAAGGAACTTAATGCAGAAGATGTGTTTTCCTCTCTGGGAGTGGGACTGTGATGGGGCACCAAGCTGAAACGGGGAACAGATTGCCAGCTGAGGCAATCAGTCAGTCAGAAGAGTGATGGCAGTTAACACTGCATAGGGACCCAGCTGTGGGCCTAACCCAATGGGTTGCTTTGGTTTACTGGGACTATTGGGAAGCGTTTACTGCCTCTTGCTTTGAACTGCTCCTGGAACCTTGGTGGTAGAAGGAATATGTTTATAGCTCCATATGCTTATTTTCAGCAACCTCTTGATGGGTTGCTGAAAGTGTTTGCAAAATTGGATATTCTTACACTTATTTATTTCTGACAGAGATGACTTTAAGAAGTACACCTAAACAACATTATATAAAGAGAAAAATTATTTCTATGTCATCAACTGGAATTAGAAGTGGAAAATAATCTATTCATCCTTGTGATCCTACTGATGCCCCTTCTGATAACGAAGCCTGTTTGTATTTGTTAACTTGGTGATGGATTCTAAGACAGATACAGTCTGCAATTTAATGTGTCAAAGAAAATGATTGTGTTGCTTTTTTCCAAAATCCAAAATGGCACTATTGGTGCCCAAATAATCCTAATCTTTATTTAGGGACCTAAAGTGGAACTTATGAAAAAAGAGGAAGGTATGGACCAGAGCAGATTTTTGTGCAGATCTCTGTCTGTTCCAAAGAAAACTATAGCCTGAAGAGAAGAGCTAGTCTTCCCTTGGTCACAATTTATATCTTTTTTCAAAAAAAAAGAACGGGCAGGAAAAGTAGTGATGCATGTCTGATATTGATGGAAAGCAAGTATGTGCTTCATCCATTGATCAAGGCCACTTCGCTCTTTTTTAATGATGGCCCCATAAATCTGTCAGTATCAATGAAAGTCACTGTTATCTACTTGAGGTTCTAAATGGCTACGCTGAGGAAGCTAAGTTGTAGCTAATGGTTCTTTGCATCCAGGAGCCAAATTGTCACACTTATCTCTTTAAATTCTCATTCTGCTTTTTTAAAATTTATTTTATTTTTCTTTTTTCTAAACAACACACAAACAAAATAGGGTTACATTAAAAAAGAGGAAGAAATTCAATATACCCATGGTCATTTTTAATGGAGGGGTTTTGATGTTCAAAGGTTTTTTGCACCTCTTTTGTCTCCTTGGGTTTTGGTCATGAAGGATCAGAACTCAAAAAGATGTGGAATTTTTCCATTGCCTATGGTCTATTGACCCTGGCAAAGGATTTGGAAAAAAAAAAAAAAGATCTGGAAAAATTATATTCCTGTTAGATGTCAATGTATATTTGGTGGTTCAAGGTCAAATCAGAAATAGTGTTTATATGCAATAGCAATGAAACCTTTCAAGTTGTTCTAATCAAAATGCTATGGAAAGTGTTCTTTTTACCCTGATCTTTACCTGGTGATGGACAGAAATCTATGACTGACCCAAAATTTTACATGGACAGTAATTCATAGGATCTTTCTAATGTAGTCCAACCTAAGCCAGAACAAAAAATGGGAATGAACCTAAAATGATAAAACAAACATCTGTTGCCAGTTAGGTGATTGGGACTGCCCGATTACTGCTTTATGCCTTCTTCAAATAACAAGATGAAGGCAGAGGCTAAGTGGAGGTGTGTGCTGTGGCTGGAACAGAACCCAGATCATAGGGGCTTCAGCCACAAGGTTGCTCCAAATACTGTAAGTACTGTAAGAAGACTGGGAAACCTAGTCCTCTGGATGTATGATCATTTTTTAAAATCACCTTGTAACCACAGCTGGGGAAGCATTACAACTGCCAAAACTCCTACTTGCAAAGCATACTGTACTTTGTTTAGTAAATCAAAACTTTTGATTTGCCTATTTAATAAAGTCAAGGAGGTGCCAGACACCATATGTAGGGTGTTAAGGGGATATGAACGAATGAAAAAGCAGGTGGGACTGAACTTATCCAAGCTCACAAACTGTTTAAATACTTGGGCTTGTTCTGTACAGTCATACTGTCTGCCAGCAGCACAGTTCCATAGCTCCCAGTATTACACATTTGTTGAAGACTCCTCAGCACTACCCAGGGTAGGCTGAAGAACCATTCATGGGAACCCCAGTGTAGAACAGGTATTACATTTCAGTATTTTAAACTAAATATGTTCAGGATTGAGGTATATTCTCAGTGGAAGACTGCACCTCACACAATGAGAAGCAATAAAGAACCCTTTCTCTGAAGAGATGTTGAGAACATTTTGAAAAATAAATATATTTATTTTTTGTGCTGAAAGTATCAAAGAGATTCTCTCCACCAACACGTCTGTATTTCAGCTGTCTTGGCAATAAAGCCCTCCGTAGTCTTGCCCTAGCACACCTTCCTGTGTAATATGTACATGAGTCTCAGAAACAGATGGAGTACACTTTACCCAGAATCTAATCCTGGTGAGGTAGAGAGGCCAGATGGTCTCACTTTCCAAATGAAAACTTTCAGAGAGTCTTTAAACTAAGCAAAGATTTTATTAACACTGATGGCTGGATATAGCGTAATACACAGAGAAGATTGATTAGAAACCCTAATTAAATGTAACAGTGTAAAAAAAAAGCAAAGCACTACTTGGCATCAAAAAGGCTTTTAAGATTTTTTTTGAAACCTGGAGTCTTCAGCATGGCTGAACTGCAAAGTGAACAACAGAAAAGCAGAAACAATGAGATTTACTAAAAGGTGCCAAATTCAATTCCACATGCAATCATTTGGTGTATTTTTTATAGAATCATAGGAAAGAGGGCTGAAAGGAACCTTTAGAGGTCATTTAGTTCATCCCCCTACCCCAAGGCAAGATCAACTATACCTAAATCATTCCTGACAGATGTTTGTCTAACCTGTTCTTATAAAGCTCCAATCACAGAGATTCCAAAACATCCCTAGGCAATCTATTCTGGTGTTTAACTATCCTTGTTGTTTGAAAGTTTCTCCTAATGTTTAAGTCTGAATCACCATTGCTCCAATTTAAACTTGGTAATTTTTTTGTTCTATTGACCAAAGGCACAAGGATATGGAGAATAGTTTATTCCTTTTATTTTATTATTTTATTATTTAATGTTTATCTTGCCAGGTGCCTTTTACAAGTAGGAAGATCATTCCTATATTTCCTACTTTTTTTTTTTCTTGTTTTGTTTTGTTTCTTTTTTTGACTTCTGATCATTTGGTTTCCCTTTCTTAGGACTACTTCTCTCTCAAAAGACATGAAACATGATGTTCAGAAACTGAACATCATAGATGCAGACTTAGCTGTGCTCAGCAGAACAAGAGGACTGTATCACATATGTTATGGGCAACACTCCTGTTACGTATCCTGGTAGGAAGCTTGCTTCTTTTCTAAGGTTTGACTGTGTTGATTCATGCTAAATTTGTGCTCCTTTTCTACAGAACTCTTCCCTAGCCACTAGTTTGTCCAACAGGACCCCCAGGTGCCTTTCTCCTACACTGCTCTCCAGCAGGTCAGCCCTCAACCTGTACTGGTACATGGGGTTGTTCTTCCCCAGATGCAAGACTCTACACTTGCCCTTGTTACATTTCATCAAGTTCCTCCCCACCCAACTCTCCAGCCTGTCCAGGTCTCACTGAATGGCAGCACAGCCTTCTGGTGTGTCAGCCACTCCTCCCAGCTTAGTGTCATCAGCAAACTTGCTGAGGGAACACTCGGTTCCCTCATCCAGGTCATTGATGAAAATATTGAATATATAGTACTGACCTCTGAGGGACTCCACTAGTCACTGACCTCCAGCTAGATTTTGTCCCATTGACCACTACTCTTTGACTTCTTCCTTTCAAGCAGTTTATGATCCACTTCACTACCTGACTATCAAGACCATACTTCCTCAGTTTATCTATGAGGATGATGTGGGAGACAGTGTCAAATGCTTGACTGAAATCAAGATAAACAACATCTACCGCCCTACCATCATCTCGCCACCTAGTTACTTCCTCATAGAAGGCTATAAGGTTGGTCAAACACGACTTTCCCTTGGTAAAACCATGTTGACTGCCCTTAATGACCCTCTCATCCTTGATATGCCTAGAGATAGTGACAAGAACAAGTTGTTCCATCACCTTTCCAGGGATGAAGGTGAGGCTGACTGGTCTGTAGTTACCCAGGTCCTCCTTCTTGCCCTTCTTGTAGACTGGAGTGACTTTTGCTACCCTCCAGTCCTCAGGCACCTCTCCTGTTGCCACGACTTACCAAAGATGATGGACAGTGGCCCAGCAATGACCTCCGCCAGTTCCCTCAGCACCCATGGGTGTATTCCATCCGGACCCATGGATTTATGGATGTCCAGATTGCTTAACTGATCCCTAACCCAACCTTCATCTGCCACAGCAAATTCCTCCTTTATCCTGACTAGAAGAAGGGGGCTTAGGGATCTGGGGCTCCTGGGGGGAGTCTCCAGCAGTAAAGACAGAGGCAGAGAAGGCATCAGTACCTCTGCCTTCTTTATATCCTCTGTCACCAGAGCTCCCACCTCATTCAGCAGTGGGCCTATGTTGCCTCTAGTGTTTTGTTCTATCTGCTGTGTATTTGAAGAAGTCCTTTCTATTGTCTTTGACCTCACTTGCAAGGTTTACTTCCAAGGAGGCCTTAGCTTTCCTAATTGCTTCTCTACATCCTCTGACAACAGTCCTATATTCCTCCCAAGTGGCCAGCCCCTCCTTCCATGATCCATAGATTCTCTTTTTCCACTTGAGTTTGCCCAGCAGTTCCTTGTTTAACCGTGTGGGTCTCCCGGCTCCCTTACTTGATTTCCTACCCATTGAGATGCCCTGATCCTGAGCTTGGAAGAAGTGGTCCCTAAATGTTGACCAACTATCTTGAGCCCCTTTACCATCTAGTACCCTGTCCCATGGGACTTCTCTTAATGACTGATGGAAGAGGCTAAAGTTGGCCCTGCTGAAGTCCAGAATTCTGGTCCTGCTGGGCATTCTGTTCTTCCCACACAGGATCCTGCACTCCACCATCTCATGATCACTGCAGCCAAGGCTGCCATTGACCTTTACTGCTTCAACCAGACCCTCCTTGTTGGTGAGTAGAAGATTCAGCAGTGCTCCTCTCCTAGTTGTTTTGTCCACCATTTGCATTGAGAAGTTATCATTGATGCTCTGGAGGAACCCCCTAGACTGTGAATGGCTGGCTGTGTAGGCTTTCCAGCAAATATCTGGGTAATTAAAATACGCCATGAGGACCAAGGCCTGTAATTCAAAGGCTGTTTTCAGCTGCCTGTAGAAAGCCTCATAACTCCCTCGACCTGATCAGGAGGTCTGTAATAGACCCCCACAACTGTATCACCCATGCTAGTCTACCCCTTTATTCGTATCCACAGACTTTCCACTTGCTCCTCATCAGCCCCTGGACAGAACTCAATACATTGTAATTGCATTCTCACATAAAGAGCAACTCCACTGCCTTGCTTTGCTGACCTGTCTTTCCTAATAGGACACAGCCATCCATGACCACATTCCAGTCATGTGAGCTGTCCCATCAAGTGTCTTTAATTGCCACAAGATCATAACCCTAAGAGTGCACACAGATTTCTAACTTCTCCTGTTTATTCCCCATGCTGCCTGCATTGGTGGGCAGGCATTTCAGGGAGCAAGCTGAGCACGTTGGTGGCACCCTTGGGACGTGGGAGGCCTTCTGGCCTTCATTAATACTAGAACAATGCCCCACTAGTTCAAACCCAGCCACAACCCCTCTCACTTCAAATCTAGTTTAACGCTCTGTGAATGAGCCCTGCTGACTCCTGCAGGACAGGGTCTTCCCATCCAATGCCAGCAGGCCTGGTGTCCTGGAAATCAAACCATCCAGAAGTTTTGTCCCCTACCCCCTTCAATTCTAGTTTAAAGCTCTCTCAAAGAGCCCTGCTAACTCCTGGCCAAGAATCCTTTTCCCCCTTGTTGACAGCTCTATGCCATTGTTTGCTAGCATACCTGGTGCCCTGTAAACATCTCCGTGATCAAAAAACCCAAAGTTCATCCAACGGCACCAGCCTCTAAGCCATACATTAATCAGTTGTGTTTTCCTAGTCCTTTCAGCTTTTGCTGCCACTGAAGGAACTGAGGAAAAGACCACCTGTGCTCCTGGTCCTGCAAGCATTTGGCCTGGTTCTCTGAAATCCGTTTTCATCACCCTGGGACTTGCCTTGGCAACCTCATCAGTGCCCACCTGCATGACCACTAGCAGGTAGTAATCAGAGGGCTGCACCAGACCTGGGAGTTTCTCAGTAACATCACTAACCTGGGCCCCAGGGAGGCAGCAGAACTCCCTGAGGGCTGGGTCTGGCTGGCATATGGGGACCTCAGCTCCCCTCAAAAGAGAATCTCCTCCAACAATTACCTTTTGTTCTTAGCAGAGACAGTCCTAATGCATGGGGCAGACTGCCTTGGCAACTCCTTGGATGGACCTTTGTCAGTAACCTCAGTTACCAGATTTTCCTGATCCAGGGCAATATACCTGTTCTGTAAGGGCACATGTGAAGGTGAGGGAAGCCAGGAGCGGGTTTGCCTGTTGCCTCAAGCAAGGACTGGCTTCCAGTTGCCCTCTTCTCTCAGGTCCCCTACCTCTGGCAGGTGATAGGAAGGCAGAGAATCCTCTACTTCTTGTGAAGCCTCCACCTTCAGGCTTTGTCTCAAGGATGGTAAGGTATTATTGCACCATCGATGTCTCTTTCATAATCCCAGATACTCCATAATCTTTCCACCTCCTCTCCCAGCTCAGCCACTGGGCTGAGTAAATCATTCACCTGGTCACAGCACACACAGGTGTTCTCTCTGCTCTCCTCCGATACGACTGACAGGCTGAGACATTCTGTGCAGCCAGAGACCTGGACAGCGGCATTCTTGAGAGGGACCCCTGTCTGGGTTGCCACTGTCCTCCTGGCAACGGTTTTTGCCCAAGTGGACACTATGGCTAGGTCTTCTTCAAGGGGGGGATCATCACTAGCCAAGTTCTTACCCTGAGCCAACAGGCCCGTGCCCTGCTCTGCACACCCTGCCCGCACAAACTGCCAGGCCAGGCCCTTCTACCGCCCCACGCCCTGTTTGCTGCTCCTGGTCACCGCGCTCCCCAGGGGCTGCTTCTACCTGAGGGGGTCAGGCCCTTTGCCTCTGCCCACGGTGAGCCAGAGCTGCCGCTCCCCAGAAGCTCTCACTCCCCACCCAGGGACTGGGGCTGGGACTGACTCACTCTCTCAGTTTCTCTCGCTCTTTGTTTCTCTCGCTCGGCTTTGCCAAGGGTTTCCTTGTAGTTTAGCCACTGCAGAAGGGGTCCAGTAGCACTATCCCTCACTCTGGTGTCCCTTGCCTCAATCTGTTCACCGAAATGGCCTTTCCAGTTTGGTTTTAAAAAAAGTTGACTGAATACTATGAAGAAGGGATTTCTTTGCTGTTTTTCACTGCAGACCATTGCAGAAAAGGAATATTTATTTGGATGAAGACATTATCATGTCCCCTGAGAAAATGAGATGAAAGAGTCACTTTTCTTCAACCTGTTAAAGGAATGTACATTTGGAAGTAATGTTTTCATTCTCAGACATATGGAGTGCGGGGCTTGAGGATACAGGCATCACACATTGCTTCTCCCTTTAAATTCTGTGCTCTTCTCCCTGGCTTGCAGCAGG
>NW_009952796.1:2829964-2875367 GCF_000747805.2 Chaetura pelagica
CAGGAATTCTTACAGACCATGGACAATAACTAAGAAAGCGTTGCCACATTTTCACAATGTCTTGACCTCTAGGCTGTTACTTAAGTGCTTAGTTGGGAATGCAACCCTACAAGGTTGTACCATCTTACTGAAACTCCTTTGGATCTTCAAAATGTGAACTGCATACTTAGCTAAAGCAACTGCAGCTGAGCAATGGAACAGAGAATGGCTTCCAGGAGCCTCCTCCTGATCTCACCACCAAGTGTGCTCCTACTTCACCTCCCTAGGAAAACACTGCTGTGAAGTGCTGTAGGAAAGCACAGGAAGATGCATCTGGACCCTGACTGTTGTGAAGGTTTGCTGAGACAAACACATGTTTACAGCTTACAGAAAAGGGAACAGATGTGCCGATTCAAGGAATTTTATCCCCCCAAATGCTGCAGTCACAGCTAAAGAAGAAATAAAAATAGATGTGTTTTTGGGAACAGCAGTGATGGCAAGGACTAAAGCTGAAAGGGTGCAGAAAGGGAGGAGAGGACAACTTATCACAGAAGCAAGGATAAGTGAGGAGGGCATTAATTATGGACTGCCCTGAAATTGTGACAGCACCCAAACTGCCTCTCTTAACAAGTTTCCTCTTTTGTAGTTTCCCAGCATCAGCTGCATACCACCCTTTCCCACTACCAGTGTGCTGCACATATGGCTGCCTTGCAAGAATCACACAAATCATCCAGTAAGTTCATTTTTATTAGTAGCTTCTGCTTAATTAAGGGATGCATCATGCTTCATCAATCAGCTTCTGTGTATGCGAGTTGGTTTCAGCCATTCTGCTGATCTAGACTCCAAGCAGATACAGTTCTTGTGCTGTAGGCAAGAGGCTGGTCAGCTTGACTTTGGGGACCCAGGGGCAGAACTGCGTCCCTGATCATTAATGGGAAGTTTCATACTTTTCTTTATAAAGTAATCAGTTACATTAGCTTCTGGAGTCACCACTGGTTTGCACTGGAGCATTTCAGCCTTGTAGAAGAAATTCCTGCAGAGGCGCTACTCAGGTAGGTATGTTAACCCAGCACAGTGCAAAGCCAAACAGAATTTAGCTTTGCCTCCCAGAATGGACACATGAACTATACAATATATATATACTATACTATATATATATATATACAATATATATATACTATACTATACAAGTGCTAGTCTGAGGTTGACTTGGGATGTCTTCATGGTGCTGCACAGTGAGATGTGTATGCAACTACAGATAATCTCTGGTCTTTCAGTTAATGATTAAAAGGGTCATCTGTTATCACCAGTCCATTACTGCCTCTGGAATAATGCTCATGGCAGCAGCTCATATGCTTAATAACATAAAAAACTATAAATGGACAGAAGCTTTTCAGTCTAGATTTTCCATTGCAGCTTCTTTCCTGGATTCCTTCTATGCAGGAAAGGTTAATTCCAATGAATTATACCAAACTCTGTCATAGTTTCTCTGCTTGGAAGACTCATTAAGAAGTGAAACCTATCAAAACCCAACTCATGGTCAAAATCAAGTTTGACATAGGTCTTCCAATGTGAAAAGCTAGTGCATTAACTCATCAGGTTATACAGTCCTTAAATGCATCCTTTCAATAAATTGTAAAGTAAGTAACACCATAACATATACATAAGCTACTTTGTCTAAAACACACGTCATAATTTTCCTCTGCAATTCTCATGGTAGCTTGTCCTTTACATATTTCATAATTAATTTTTATGATAGCTATTAAAGGCCTTCAGATGCTCTGTGGATTGCTTGCAAAATAGTGTATGCAGAGCATATAGAGTTTTTAATAATGCAATTAATGTAGATCCAACAGATCTACTAAATTATTATCTACACTACTGCAATTCATATATCGTAAATGCAGCAAAAGATATATATGATTTTTACTTCTGCAGTGTATATATCAGAACATGTATTTTCTTTTAGCATTTTTAAGCATTCAGCAGAAAGCAAGAAAAAAAATTCTCAAGAAGTCTCCCACTCACGTTGCAGGTACCTGCAAAAAAAGTTCATCTCAGCCTTGTCAAAGACTGATGTTTGGTTATTGGCATCACCGCTCCTGACACAGAATGGGGGCTCTCCTGTCCTTTTCTCATTTTGCAATATAGTAATAAGTTAGTAGCTCTGGAAAGTTGTGCTAAAGTGTTAGTGCCAGAGATGTTACTCAGTTGTGGTGAGAAGTCACATGGAGCATTTATACATCCTACATTGGCCACAACAGAGACTTGGAACCACACACAGTTTTCTGGACATCCTCTGTGTTTGGATCTGCTGGATACTGACTATTTTGATCAAATTTTCAAGGAACAAATCTGTAAACCAGGTGTTGTGGACCTGTAGACTTTGTTAGTTAGAACCACAACCATTCAAACTGTTCATAAAGCCCAACAAAGGAACAGTAATTACCCTATTCATTGCCTGACTGTCATAAATTTGTGACAAGCACCATACCCTCTGCCCACACTTTGTTTTCATTTGTTGTATTCCCCAAAGAGATGAAAAAACCTACTTGGAAAAAGAGATCAAACTGTTTCTGACCTTTAGATTTCCTAATGGCCATAACTGTTAGGCTGTTCCTAGCTGGGTGATACAAAAACAATTCTTACGTGAAACTTACAATTTTATCTGGGACTATTGTGTGCCCTGAAGCTCAAGGGGGAGAGAGCTGTGCCTTTAAAACTGCATTAAAGAAAATAAAAGAAAAAAGACCAATAAGCACAGGGCCTTTATTCTTTCATCCTCTATGCTAGATCTTACAAAACTAGGATTGTTCAACAGTCCTTAGAAACAATTTGGCACTAGACAGACTTGAACTGAGCTTGTTCCTCAATATCTGTGATTAGAAGGAACCCTTCACACAAGCTCCTCACACAGTCAAAGAAGTAAAGATCTGCTTTCCACCTTAGCTCACTTCCATAAATCTCCTAATCTGCAAGGTGGAGGAAAAGCAGAGAAATCAGTCTACAGACTGGAGAAGAGAGCCCAGACTGCTTAATATAATTTCCTTCCACCTGCAATGGCATTGAAAGACTTCCGCAAAGACTCCTCTGACCTTGCAGAAATTTCTTGTGAGCCACAAGTTTGGGGAGTGGATCATAAAAATGGAAGTGCTATGACAAAAGCACAGGACAAAATTTCAAGAAGATTTTTTTTTTTTTTTCCCCTTAGACCTGTCCTATACATTCCTCCTTGAATTCCAAATCCATCACTTCATTTACTCGTACTTAAAAATGTGCTCAGAAGAAAGCTAGAGCTCTCAGAGGAGTTCCCCACAAATTGTAAGGGAATTCTGACTCTGATCAAGCTCTGGACCTGAAACGTATCTCTATTTTATCAACAAATAGATCAGTAGGTAAATCCAGCAAAGCAATAATTCACAACTGCTTGATATTAATGCATGTTAAGGGTGTGATTAGACCTTGCTGCTGAAATATAACTAATCTAATCCTGGGAAAAGAGCAAATCTCTGGCATCAAAGACATGTTCCCAAATGACCAACTGATGTATTTTTCCAGGGAATCATGCTCGACATGTAGGGAGGGAGAAAAAGCCTCCATAATCTATGACTTACTAGCTGTTTCTAAGTGATTCTGGCTGTGTCGATAAATTTGTTCACAGCTCTAATTGTGTTAATGAATTGAACATAATTAAACTTACAGCATGTCACAAGCTTCCTTTGGCAACTCTAGTAGGTTACTTAAGAAACAGTTCATCAGCAACCATCAGTGCTGCTTAAACCTTCCTACATTTGAGCAAATTAAAACTCATTCTGAAATGTGTCTTAAAATCCAGCTTTCCCATGTTTGCAACATGAAAGGGGGGAGTAAGCGAAGAGTATTTCCCTTAAAATAGAACAAAGCAGAATGTTTCATTAATTTTTCACCAGTCATTTAGCTAGGATGATAAATAGCTTATTGTTCAGGTACACACAGCTAGGAGTGACAAATCCTTTCATCTGTCTCCACTGAGTTTTTGGGAGTCATCTTCTGTTTGGCTACTCTACTTCTTACGTATTTAAAGAATGTTAATAATTTGTATGTTTTTCAAAATTTTTCATTTTGATTTGTCTTGGTAATCAATTTGGTCAAAACTCAAACTATGAAAATTTTATATATTCTTCATGTTAGAACTTTGATTCCCTCCTTGCTGCCCATAAAAATCTTTACAATCAATAATTTGGCAGTATTAATAAATAACAAGATATTATAAGCAAATTTTGAAGTTATGTCATCACCAAAATCTACCCTTAAACTTGTATCTTGTTCTGTTTTAATTCATATTAACATTGTTATCTTAACAACATGTACAGAACTGTTGTTTTTAATTAAAAATGCAATTAAGAAATGGCGATTACTCATACTTTAATGGTAACATCCTCATTTATTTGTATGCCTATATAGGATCTGTAGCCCCAGCTGTAAAAAAGTGTTAGTATATACATGTTATTTTTTAATCAATAGACTCTTTCTGCAAAAACATTGATTCTGTTCCAGTGTTTTCATAATAGCACAAGGTGTTGCAGGAATTACTGACGGTGCAGACCACTATCAGGTGCACACAGCATGATTCCTGCACTGTTTTCACAATGTAATATTTAAAGAAACTCCAGCAAACTAAACCCTTCTGATGCAGCACTAGATATATCTAGGAGAAATATTGCCTCTAGCACAAGTGACTGAATCTCATTAGTATCCATGCAGTTATCTGCAGACTACAAAAAATACATCTCTGTGTATTAGCTAGCACGGATACCTTCATGCAGTATTGTGTTTAGGTTGTATATACATGCACAGAGTATTTTTCTGATTAAATTAACCTGTGTCAGATTCTTAAGGTTGTGTTTTTCTTTCTTATGCATTCATAGCTAACCTGAAGGTGAGCCTTGTTTTTGGCATCTGTCTTAATAAAAATTTTGTGGTAATCTTCAACACAAAGAATTTCTTCTTTGAATAAATTTATTATTACACCATGCTTCTGTAGGCCAAATAGCAGCAAACTCCCTGTGCCTCTTTTCAGTACTAGGAGAAGGCTGGGTAACATCTTCAGTGTGTAGGCAAGCACAACACAATCAGACTTCTAGGATATACACACGCCACATATGTATCAGAGATGTTTGCGTGATAAATTACACAGACCATGTGGTAAATTGCAGTTTGTGCTTTTGACTGCCTCATCTACCCTCTGCTTACTAATCCGTCTCCACTGGGACCACTTCTATCATTTAAAAGATCTGATCAACATCAAATAGCTCCCTTTAAAAAAAATAACACAAAACAACCTGCCACTATACGTAAAGCAGGTTTATCTAACCCTAGGAAATGCTGGATATGTCAGCAACCTTCAACTAACCCATTTAATGGCATTTTAAAGGGCCATAAAAGGCAAAAAAAAAGTGGAACAATATATGAAAATGCCTTACAACAGTTCTTTATAGATATCTTACTACTCCTAAAAAAATCTGTGTGATGGAACTGAGAGGTGATGTTAGACTCCAAGCATAACCCAGGAATAGTACTCTGTACTAAAAAAAACCCAACTAAACCAAATCTACCAACTGAAAAAACCACAACAAAACTAAAAAACAAATGAATAAATGAAAAAAAAAAAAAGAAAAAAGAAGAAAAAAAATAAAATTCCTACATCCTCATGTCTCAAATACCTCCAGAACAGTTCTATGAACTCTTAAAGTCCTAATCCAGAAAAATAATCTGACATCTGATGCTATATTGAGACTAATACACTAATTCCATATGGCTAGATTAATCCATTAATCATTGCTAAAAAGAATTGTGTATGTAACTTAGCTGTATCTTTCTTAATGGAAAGCAAAGAAGAATAAAAGGCTTTATAACTGTTAAAGTTATTCCCGTGGCTAATAGTTAGCATTGTATTTAAACATTGCTGCTTTCCCTTGAAAAAAGCAAAGCAATGTCCTCATCTTCCCTGAACACGATATTAGCACCTCAGAATTGCATCACTCTGGAGCCCAGACTTAATTAAATAACCAAGTTAGGAGCAGACAATATATCAAGGTTATAAACTGGAGTGCTAACCTTCTGGAGGGAAGAGATTCTTGACTCTCCAATTGAACAGAATTTTGTGTCTATATTTGGAAGGTCCTAAGAGAACAAACTTTAGCATCAGCATAAATTAAGTACAGGGAAGGAAACTCAGGTACCATCAGTCTCTTTTTCCATCTGTGCCTCAGTTCACAACTGGAGTTCCTGAGTGTGCACTGGTAGTGGTGCCACAGCTGGTAACAGCACCAAAAATGAAAGTGGGATGATTTCCTGTAGCTTTGGGTCAGGTCTGGAATTGTAGCTGGTGTGTGGTCTTTAGGAAGGAATGTTACCTGAGCTTTTAGCTCAAGGTCTTTCCTGCTGTCTTCTCTCTGTTCACTACTCGATTTCATGAAATGCAGTGATGCTGACAACTTCTGCTCCAGAGCTCACCCTGACACCAAGGACATCTCTAGATGTACTGTATCTTCTCCAAAAATGTGCAGCTCCTTAAGAAAAAAGGTGAACACAGGGCAATGCTTAATAGGAGGGGGAACTGTCTTTTCTGAAATATGCTGATACCAGCACCAAGTTGCCCTTTAGAGCAGTGAGGTCTGTGCATAGATAGAGGAGGCTGCTGTATAAAGCAAGCAGGGACTTTTTGTGCATGGAGAGAAACTGTAAAGATTTGGCCATAAGTGTTTAAAGGGTAGGAGACTGTTTGGTGTACTAAACCTGTCTGTCTGGCAAGACCCAGGGAAATACTACAAATTACACAAGTAATCAATAGCATTCAGATTTCCAAGAGAACAGCATAGAATAGAAACCTCCAACTCATTTAATGGTATCTCTGGAAAATGTCCCTGTTTCAAATTGCAAAAATGCTTGTTATAATTTTGTAAAATATATTCTTAGTTTGATTGTGACTGTTTTTCTAAAATGAAGATAAAGCATCATTATTACATTTTCATGCAAACTATTACACATAAAGTAACTCATTATGAAAGAACTATTATATTTTCAGAGTCAATACTTGAAAGGTTAATAGCACTTCATTGAGAAAAAGGTTGAAAGGTCTGAAGACACATAGGGAAAGCTTGGCTAAACAACAAATAGGGGATGATGAGCTAATGGTTTGCAATGATCTGTAGGGTGGATGAGCCAGAAGAAATGAAGAATTATAGAAAGGTACAGTAAAGTGCAGCAGGGGCTAATGGAATTAAAGTAATAAATGGAAAATTTAGGCTGAGCATATCAGGGAAAAGTTCCTACAGGAAAAAATTTATTAGATGGTCAAACATACTCCCAAAAATATGCTAAAATTGCTGAAATTCTCTGAAATAGTTAAAATTAATCTACGTAATATGGAATAGAATAGACCATGGTGGAAAGAGCAATGTCAAGATAGGTGATGAGGAAAAGGTCTCAACATGTGGTCACCTGGTTTCATCTCCTCATGACTGCAGTGGAAACACCATAATGAAAGTGAGAAGAACAGAATTAGCTGGCGAAAGAAAAAAAAAAAGCCACATTAACATAGGTTTTTCTTTTGTTAAACAGTATAATAATAATGTAAATATAAAATGCCTTCATAGTCCCCAGAATAATATGTGATTTATACAAATGTGGCCCTGGAGCAGCCTGTGGGGTAGGAATTTTACAAGTAACTGCTTTCAGTTCCACATTAGTGAGTTTCCAGGCTGAAACCTGGTCTCTGGCAAACCAAATTTTCTGACATCACATCAATTTTTACTTTGCTGAAAGGCCCCACATTATTTCTGTGCATCCAGGCTGAGGTAACTGCTTAGTGTCATATTTTACTGGTGAAAAGGTCTTTCCAATGCAGAAAGATTACTTTACAACCAAACTTTTGGAAAACATATTTTTAATGGAGCATATAGAAGGATTATTTTATAACCAAAGATTTCCTTTCTGAGAGCAACAATTGCTCTTTCTTTTACTCTTTCCAGCCCTGACTCTGCAAACTGTAAGACAATAAATAGGATCCTTGTGGACACTTCAGCTAACAGTGTTGCTAATCATACACAGCAGTGTAACTGTTAAGAATAGCCAACTTGGACTCAGGTAAACAACATCTCTGCTAAGAAAGAACTCAGCTGTATATTGAGGTTGCAGATATTGGTGGATTGAAAGAATGGAAACTATTTTGAGACTAGTATGGAAATAAAAGCTGAAGAGACAAGGAGGAGAGATACCATAATGGATGACTAACCAAAAAAACCCAAAAAACAGAAAACAATGTGGAATTAATATTATATTTTTTTTAGATTTTGTCCCAAAATCTACTTCCACATACAAACTTTTCATTGTATATGAGTATGATTTTAATATGCTTTATTGGCTAACCTGAAAAGCTGTTAAGTGGACAGTCCAATTTTGTCAAGATTTTATTGTTTGAAAACAACATAGCTAGACAACAGTGATCCTGCCTGTGAGAGTCTGTGGTTCATGTGCTTGGTTTGATTTCTCCTACTTGAGTGCTGCAATGGATGGCTATAAATTCTTCAGAAGGGGATAGGCAAGGAAGAAGAGGCAGTAGGGTGGCTCAATATGTTAGGGAGTGTTTTGACTGTACAGAACTCACTGATTATGATGATAAGGTAGAGTGTTTATGGGTAAGGATGAGAGGGAAGACCAAAAAGACAGATATCCTTTTGGGATTCTGTTACAAACCACCCATACAGGATGAAGAGGCAGCTGAAACATTCTACCAGTGCCTGACTGAAGTCTCACCATTGCCAGCCCTTGTTCTCGTGGGAGACTTCAACTTACCAGATGTCTGCTGGAAATACAGCAGAGAGGAAGCAGTCCAGGAGGTTCCTTGCATCTATGGAAGAAAACTTCCTGACACAGCTGGTAAATGAGCCTACCAGGGGAGATACCTTGCTAGACCTGCTGTTTACAAACAGAGAAGGAGTGATAGGAGATGTGTTTTTTGGAGACCATCTTGGGCTTAGTGACAATGAAATGGCAGTTCTTGATTCCTGGTGAAGTGAGGAGGGAGGCCAGCAAAACCATTACCATGGACTTCCAGCCTATTCAGGACATGGGTTGAGACAGTTCCTTGGGAGACAGTCCTGAAAGCCCAAGGGGTCCAAGGAAGTCTGGTCATTATTCAAGAAGCAAGTCTTAAAGGCATGGGAGCAAACTGTCACTGTGTGCCATAAGATGAACTGGCACTGAAGACAGCTGGCCTGGCTGAACAGGGAGCTTTTGCTGGGATTCAGGAAAAAAAGAAGTTTACCATGTTTGGAAGAAGAGATGGGCAACTCAAGAGAAAACATGCATCTCATTATGTCTTGCAGAGAAAAAAATAGAAACCAAAAGCTCAGCTAGAGCTCAACTGGGCCACTGTTGTAAAAGACAACCAAAAATGTTTTTAGAAATGCATTAACAACAAAAAGAGAGCCAAGGAAAATCCATTGTTTATTGGATGTGGGGGTGGAACATTGCCACCAAGGATGAGATAAAAGCTGAGGTACTTAATGGCTCCTTTTCCTCAGTCTTTAATAGTCAGATCAGTTGTCCTCAGGTTATTCATCTCCCTGAGATGGAAGACAGGGATGGAGAGCAGAATAAACCCCCATAATCCAGGAGGAAGCAGGTAACAGCCTGCTATGCCACCCGGACACTCACAAGTCTATGGGGTCAGATGGAATCTACCTGAGTGTATGGAGTGAGCTGGCAGAAGAGCTCACCAAACCTCTCTCCTTTGTTTATCCGCAACTATGGTTAACAGGGGAGGTCTCAGATGACTGGAAGCTTGCCAATGTGACACCCATCTACAAAGAAGGGCCAGAAAGAGGATCTAGGGAACTACAGGCCTGTCAGATTGACCTCAGTGCTGGGAAGATTATGGAGTGGTTCATCTTGAGTGCGCTCACATGACATGTGCTGGACAACCAAGGGATCAGGTCCAGAAAGCACGGGTTCATGAAAAGCAGGTCCTGCTTGACCAATTTGATCTCCTTCTATGATCAGGTGAATCACCTAGTGGGAGGGGGAAGAGTTGTAGATGCTGTCTAACTGGATTTTATTAAAGCCTTTGACACTGTCTCCCACAGCATTCTCTCACAGCCACAAAGATAATTTCCTATGAAGACAGGCTTTGAGAATAGGGCTTGTTCAGCATGGAGGAGAGAAGGCTCCAGGGAGATTTTAGAGCAGCCTTCCTGAAAGGGGCTACAGGAAAGCTGGGGAGGGACTATCTACAAGAGCATGTAGTGATAGGACAAGCTTTAATGGCTGTAAACAGGAAGACAGAAGAGCTAGGTTAGATATCTGGAGGAAATTCTTCACTGTGAGGGTGGTAAGACACTAGCACAGGTTGCCCAGGGAAGCTGTGGAAGACCCATCCCTGGAAGTGTTCAAGGACAGGTTGGATGAGGCTTTGAGCAACTTGGCCTGATGGGAGATATCCCTGAGCATGCAGAGGAGTTGGAAACAGATGATCTTTAAGGTCCCTTCCAATCCAAAGCAGTCTGTGGTGTTGAATTGAACTTCTTCTAGAAAGAGTTACTGGGTCTTTCTTGTTTGTGAATGTGGTTTTTCACCTGTTTGCAGCAAAGTATAGTTATCCTTTATACTTCTTTTCAGGGAGGATCTTTTCATAGAGACTGGTGATTATCCTTCAACTTAAAAAATTATTATCCTTTACCTTTATGGAACCTAACGAACATCAGAAATGAACCTGACACCACTCTGCTCTTGAATGATCTTCCTCAATTATTTTAAGAATGAAGTCTACTACTAGAAAAATTATAAATTATAGAATTCTCCCACTCCCAGGTTTACTTTGATTCTGTGCAAATTTGCCAGAATGAGAAGATTACATCTTTAAAATAATCAGGTGGGGGGAAAAAAAAGTACATTGAGGTTTTTTAAATTAAAATATTTCTTTTGACGAAGGGATTAGTCTAAGTTTGCACACTCAGTGTAATTAGTGCATATGGTCCAGCTGTGAAGAAATAGCTGAGGACTTCTAACTTATTATTAATTAGGCTCATTAAAATGCAAGTAAGAGAACGATGCCTAGATAAACAATACCTTATGTCATAAAGTCATTACTTGACAAGAGCTAGTCTTGCTAACAGAAGTCATTACTGATATTTTAAAGGAGCTTTTTTTTTTTTAAAACTCTGTGGGTGCCAGTTAACTACTTTTGACTGACATCAAGGACAGACATGCAAAGCTGTAAGGAGCCAGCCGTACAGCACAGCAATTCTTTTCACATAATTTCAAAATATGTCTGGTTGGGGTCAAAGGTTGACAACCAAATGACAGGCCTTCTTCAATTGCTGTGGTGTCACAGCAGGAGTGTGTCAGGGAAATTTTCCTGGGCCCCTCTGTGAATTTTTACATGTTCACATTTCTTTCCTTGTCTTGTAAGTGAGACAGGATTGGCAGATTTGTGATTAACACCTCAGAAGGAGAAGTGTAGACACCATCCCAGGTTGAGAGCTCATGGTAACTGCAGCTAATAATCAAAAGGTTCTCCTACCACATTAGCGCAGTGTGAGAGACCAGCATTTTATTTGTGTTCGTTTGTATAAGAAAACGGATGTAAGATTAGCAAGGGCTTTAGCTGTGTACATTGGTAGGACTCACTGCCTTTCTCACTATCAGCACACTTCCCAGTGATATTAGTGTCACAAAACCTGCCCTTTAGAGAAAGAAGAAAAAAAGACCTTTTTACTAAGTACCAATAAACCACACACCAAGCTGCTTTCAGAGTTTCAGAAATGTTTCCCTTTCTCTAGAGTCCATGCATGCTCAGTGACAAACAACTCTACTGATACAGCCTCTACTCTAAACGCATCAAAAGCTGCTATTGACAGGTGCTGAAATGAGGGTCTACCTTTAACACAGGGTCAATTGATAAGTGCCTGACCCAGACTTTTGACTGACATGAAGAGCTGTCAGGCAAGGTGCATCATTATAAGTGGTGAGTAAGCACTGAAGTGGTCTGAGTCATTTCTGTTTGGTAAAATAACTTGTGATAGAAAGAAGAAGTGATACCCAGATTGCAAGAAAGTGAGAATGCAAGAAATGTAAGTTTTCTCAGATTTGGACAATTAAAGGTTGACATAATAAAGGCTTCCAATTGTCTGTTTACAATCCTCTTAATTCATTCTGTCTGGTAAACTATTTAAAAAGGGATATCTTAAGTGTGTCTGAAAACCACTGTAGATGCTGAAGTACTTCTCATGTTGCTCCATCTCAGAATGTCTATACGCTTTGGACCATCCTCATTCCCCATATTCATCTAGCTTAAGGTTTCCCCAAATATAGGTAAAGTTGGCCCTTGAGACCATTTTTCAACACATCTTTTACCATGTACTACAATTAATTATCAAACTTTTCCATGGCTGGATGTAGAAAAAGGTATTTCACTGCTGGAAATGGTGTAATACAGGGAACAGTAAGCAAGTACAGAAATATCTGGAAGATACAATGAATTAAGCAGCTGAGACAATGGGGTAGATCTACATCTCCAAGACATATAGCTGAGATTGAAATTGAATATTACAAACCCAAGACTTTGAAATTCCTAAGAAAGAGATGTGTCTTACGTGTGGGCACAAGCATCACTGTGAATCTACAAGCATCATGTGAATCTACTCCTTATCACAGCCACAGGAAAAGATACCCATGTCCTCCTTAAGCAGATGCAGGAATATCACAGAAGCCAGCTTCTGTCTTTGTTCACATCCTGAACCTTAGAGTTCTGCTGTGCTTCAAAAAGCAAAATAGCTTTGCTCTAATCACTGGAAACTCTCATAAACATGAAAATATCCTGTCCTAGTTTTATGACATCTGTTTTCTTTTCTGAATGAGGTAGGACTTCAAACACCAGGCAGGACCGTCTTTGCTATCCTGTATTTGCTTACTCCTTAAGCACAGGTGGAGAAAAGTGGTAGGACAGAACAGATAATGAAGTACAATATGTCTGAAGATGAAAGTGAAGAATTAGAGCTGAAGATCTCACAAAAAACTTACAATTAGTGCAAATCAAGATAAATCATACATAAATCATACAGTAAATTATTATTAAATTCTGATTAAATTCTAAGCACATGAAGGAAAGTTAATCTGACCCACTGTAATTGCGCATTTTCTCTCAACTCTTACCTTAATACATATCCCTGTTGTCTACAGGGTACAAGTGAAAAATCAGTATGTGCAAAGTAAAAAGAGCACTGTCATCCTCAAGAATCTAGAAAGATCTTACAAATCTACCACTTCCTGAAATGTACCCTCTTTTCAAGATAGTCCAGTATACCAGATGAACCTTCCCACTGTCTCCGGACAATGTGAGCATGCAACATATTTGCACATAACACGTGGCTGCAGACAAAATCATTAGTTCAAACAATAAAGGTCTTTATAGGCCACAACTTGTATGTTAACAGAGTATAGCCAGTTATTAATGAAATGATTGTTTAATGGGTGCATCTCAGCACCCATTAGACCACATGTACAATACTCTAGCCATGGGGGCCCTCAACACACTACTCTATGACCTATGAACAAACTTGTTGGATACAAAACCTAGACTGTTGCGTTGTATATGAAACAAAAGATAAAAAAAAATACAGGGAAACACTTGGTCTTTCATGGGCAAGAAGAAGCACAGCCTCAAAACCTGCTCTTTAATCCATCACCAAACACCTGGACTGAAGGTGTCATGAGTGGTCAAATCTGTTCTGGCAGCTGGGATTTTGTTTCCTTATAGCCAAACACAAGAGACACATATAGTACATAGTTCACCTGCTGCAACAGAGCAAATAAATTGCATTCAAAAACTAGATAATTTGGAATGGCTATAAACTACCAAATTCTTGACTGTATTAATTGCTGAAACTAGTTCCTCTGAGATTAGTTCATGATGCAGTGTCCTGGTTTGAGCTAGCCTTTGTTCCCATGAAGAGTTTAATGTAAGCATTTGATAGCAAAATCAGAGTCCAGTGATTAGTTTTGATATGTCTGTTGTCCAGTTGTAAGAACACAGATTTTTAGACACAAAAATTCAGCTTTCTGAGAATATTCACAATATTTACTCAAAATAAGTTGCTTACATACCTAATGCACACACAAAGTTATAGTTAATTTTTTTTTCTCCAAAACACTTTTTTCCTAAATAATTTGTCTTCATCTTGGTGCAGTGTTATTCCACTGTTGCAATTCTTCTACATGTGCCTTAAAGCTGTTTAAAGACTCTCTATTCTTGTCATTGGGGAATGGTTAAGACAAAGAAACTGCAGGTTGTGAAAAGTCAAATGCTTTGCATGTTTTGTAAACACTTTCACACTATACAAGCATACACACAATATATAAATCAAAGAATACGAGTGAAAACACAAGAACCAGCGATTGGCCTCAGTGCAGTAAGAGCTTGCAAAGCTTGAGTCTCAGCTTGTTCTTCTCATTCAGCTGTGCTAGGAGTAGTTTAAGGAACGCGTCAGCAAATATCTTCCTCCCTACTTTAGGCCATCAGAAGCACAGAGTGGAGATAAGGACTGCTGTACAACAGCTTTGGCAAGTCTTGATTGAACAAACACTGAGATAATTAAAAACAGTAGCACTGTGGAAAACACATGATGGGAGACCAGGCCAGCCTTGTCCGAAATCACTGCAACGTGGCTGTCTACAGATAGAAATAGCGCCTAGCCTCACATTTGAGCCACCAGCTGACATACATCTGGGTTGGGCTGGCAAGAAGCTAAAACACATTTGTGCTTTATGCCTGTGATTTTATTGATGCAGTGTGGGCATGCCTGTCTTGGGAAAGGAGGGCAGGGCAGGGGCTGAGGACAGAGGGGAGGTGTGCCGCATGCCGAGCTTCTCCCTGGGTTGCGGGGCCCTTGCAGCAGGCGGGAGATGTCTTGCCCTCCATTTCAATGCTGTGAGCGTTGTCCGTGACCTTCCCTCTCCCTTCCCAGCACACGCTGACACATCCAGCCTAAATTTGCGTCTCGCATCACCTCAGGATACTCGTGGCTAATTTCATTATTTTGGAGAGAAAATGCAAATGAAGCCAGACAGCTGGTGCCTTCCTCGTGGCGAGGAGTGATGGAGGGGCCCGAGGCCTACCTCATCAGAAGCTCTCATACCCGTCTGCTCAGACAGGCCCTGGCGGGAGGAGAGCAGGGAGGCTGTGGGAGCAGCGGGAACAGATGGCAAGGAAGGTAGGAAGACGGAGAAGCAAGAGGGGCCAGAGTCGTTCAGAGGAAGAGGTAGTGTCAGTTACCTGTGGGCTGATGCAGCCTTGCAGGACAGTTCTGTAGCTCTCAGCCTCCCCTGCTTTACATGGGTTTCTTTTAATTCTCCCGGGATAAGAAAGACAGTTGCCTGTTAGGTGCTGGGCAGCATCCTTAAGTTCAGGATGCTTTCTTTAGAGTCTGCTAATAGCTGCTTTAAACCTCTTGTTTGCTGTTAATGCTGGTTGATTGACTGCTAACTCCTCCTAATAACTGTGTAACTAACTCCAGCAGGTTTGGAGGTATTTTTGTTTTTTTTAAATTCCCTTTTAAGACTTTTTAAAAAATAAATAAATAATCCCTCCTCTGTGCACAAGACAGGGGGAGATTTTAAATCAACTTTTCTAATTATTCATGGAAGAGGGAAAGGAAAATAAAATAATGCCAGTAAAAGTCTGTAAAAGCATTTTCTGATAAAGCACCTCTACAAGAGGACTGCAAGAGTAATGCCACCCGGCACAAACTGCCCAGCATCTCACAGGGGTTCAGACCAGGTTTTAAGAACACATTTCATGGAAATGTTTCCTGATGTCTAAAAAGGTAACAAAGCCAGGGGTATATTAGTTGGTAGGAGTTTTTATATTATTATTTTAATATTATTATAATTGTTTTTAGTGAAGTTGTTTCTGGAGAATTATGAAATCTTTCATTCAATATGCCTGCAGGCAAACAGCAAATGCAGAAAAATACATTAATTGGAGAGGTAGGTACTTTCCAGTGAGCAGATCTCTCTTTTCCTGCTGTCTCTCTGTGTTGTATAAATAGATCTTTTTAACAAAAGAATGAAAGAAAAATTGAAGCTGTTAAGGTGAATAACTGTTCTCAAGTATATAGCAGGATCTAGAAAAGTCAAGAAAACTAGTATCTTCCACCTATATAACCCCGTACTCTGAAACAATTGAACAAATTCATTACTGTGACTTCACACATTTTTAAAAATAACATATTTTTAAAAAAATCCCTCCAAACCATCTATATCTACAACAGAGTTCTCTTAGATCCCTCTGTTTAATGATTATTCAGATCTGTCTGGAAATTGTAATAATATAAAAGTTAATCTCTGATACATTGAGTAAGCAGATGGTCAGTATTATTAAAGCAGATTCATAGATTTTAAAGGAGGTGACTGATGCTCTGCTAACAGAACTAATAACTGGTGTCTGTCAACACAACTAACAACACAATTCAAGAGAATTGGTTCCCAATACTTTTTAGTATTGGGTTCTGAAGCTAATCTTCTACCATAAATCTTACAGTCATCAATTTAGAAATATCCAGGAAAACAGAAGATTTAGATCCTTTTTGGCACAGGGCATAAATGGCTGTTGAAGGCTATTGCTGGAGAACTCACCTACTCTGTCCCTCCCTCTTCCCCACCCTTCACTGACACCTCTATGAAGCCAGCCAGTTTTTCATCCACCTGATTTGTATTACTTGTCCATCTCTTCCAGGTTACTCTCAGTCTTGGGGTGCTGTGTATCTCCTCGTAGAAGTTTCTTCCTCTGTCTCTTTCCATACAAAGTTACCCAAGATGTTTCCATCCTTCCTTCCTTGTGGCTACTGATGCTGACAGGCACAAGGCTCCTCACTGGGACATTGTTTGTGCTGTTTCTCCTTCAGATGCTGTGTGTTCCTTGTGTATAAAAGATTTGTCCCATTCCCCTCCAGCCTTTTCACCATGTCTATTTTTTTCAAACAATGCTGCAGATAACCTTTCCTCCTCAGTCCCCATCTAGCTCTGCTGCCACCAGTTGCTTCATTCAGTTCCCCACCTTAGTATTCCTCCCTGATTTTGACTGTTGGCATCTTTGCGCTTCCCTTCGCCATGTCTCTTCCTCTGACACGTCAGCATCCATGACGAAGAGTCAGCTGAACATCAGCTGTGTTCCCCTAATAACTCACATCTGCATGTGTCCTGCAACCATATTTCAACGCTCCTACCCTCTCTCCAACAAGCGCCCCTGCACACACATTTAACGTCTTCCATAGTAACTGTTGTTCTTCTCTGGTGTCTTTGTTGCTAAATCCCATCTCTGATTTGATGCCCTTCAGCACACGCTGTCCATCTTGCTGTGAGTTTCAGCTCATCAGCTTTGATGTGTTCTCCTCTCACCTCCCACAGTATTGGTAGCTTGGGAGTTCTCTTTATCCTTGCCTAATTTTTGCAGAGCTTTAGCTTTTGTTTTTAGTCACCACAGCATTTTTCCTGTATGTTATTTTTTCTCTAAATACTCTGCCAACCACTATTTTGAGATGTAAATCTGTCACATATTGTCCAAAATAAAATCTTGGACTCTGTATTTTACCTTCACATGTGTCTAATGATAGGCTAAATTTACTATGAAGGAAAAAAACCACACTTTGTCATGTCTTCTGACATATAATTTCCTACCTAGGTTTCCTTACTTCCTCCCATATGCTATTATCAGTTGTTTTGGTGCATGTGTTGGGCATTATCTTCAAGACAGCCTAGATAGACCCCTGTGCCTAAGCCTTGGAGATATTTATTGTGCAACATCTCCATGATATAGATTTTCATGTCAATCTATATAAAGATAACTCTTGGAAGGTATCTGCTCACTTCACATCCTGATTATTGCAGCATCATTTTCTCTGTTACATCAGATTCATCACTTATGATCACTTACAGAATCTCTCTGCAAATTATCCATCATCTTTTGATAAGTAGAAAGCTGCTTCTCACATCTGATCAGTTCGGACCGTCACCTTGTTGCACTCTCATATTTCACTCTTTCTATATTTCTCATTGCTGTGTCCACGAGCAGCACCAACAGCAACACAATGAACAGATTTTGGATGTATGTACACCATAAGCTCTCACGTGGGCTACAGATGCCTCATTTCTTAGGCTGTATTTCCCTTTTGCTTTGTTTGTATCCACATTTGGTCGCTACTTCCTATATTGAGGCTATGCAAAGTTTGGAGAAGACCCTCTTTTAATCCTTGTGTTCTTAAGCAGTAGAACAATTCTGAAGAAAGCCGGTCCTATGTTAATGCAAAAACAAACAAACAAACAAACCCCAAACAAAACCAAACAAATAAAAAAACACATAAAAATGAGCTTCACAGAAATACCCAATTGTGCTCATGCATCTTCTTGTTGATAAGAGAAAAAGTTTGGGGAATATCTGAAGCAGCCTAGTGTTCTCAGATTACTCACCACCTATCCTACTGACTCCTTTACACAAAGCAATTATAAATCTTCCTGGGGAAAGGAGTGAGATTTTGCAGCTCAAGGCTTAGGATATTTCTTGGAGTGTCATTTTTGAGTCAACTTTCAAGGATCAATTACGAGTTTCTATTATGCAGTCACTAAAAAGAGAGAAAAACTGATCAGAGCCAGTGAGAGGAATACATCTGACAGGACCTAGTCATTTTATAGTTACTGATATGTTTAAGTCTTTCCAATTTGGAAACAGTTTTGGGAAGGAGCATCAAGAGCGATAAATACTGTGGGAACTCTACTGGTAGACACAGGGGCATGTCAGCTCCAAGCAGAAATGAGATATATTAGCACTCCCTCTGCCAGCTCCTGGTGAGGTTGAGGCATAGGACAGCAAAGCCCTGTTTTAGAGACACTAGCTGAGGACTAAAAGTTTTTTATTCTGATCTGCTCTACACTTCCAGCTGTGCAAATAACACTCACAAAGAACCATGCTGACAGATTTCCACTGCTTCTTATTCTGGAGATAGATTAACAGACTCAGTGTATCTCTGCATAGTCCTGTGTTGTAAGATGCAGGGTAATATTGGCCACTGAAGATTACAGTTCCCTAAGGAGTTGTGAATATTTCCTTTTGAAAAAAAACAAAACCAAACCCAACAACCTACAGAGTCAGAAAATACTTTCTCTTTAAATGCCCTCATACAGGAACAGAGCTAAAGTCATATTTGATAATAAATCAGGTTTTTATTAATTAAGGAAACAAATTCACTGTAACAGCCCTAAGATACACAGCAGCTTTTTAAAAAAAAATTATTTTATTTTATCAAAGAAGAATACTCTGTTTAGCCATCAGCATTTACAAAGCAGCAGCATAGACATGTCAAGTTCAACATGTTTTCATTCTGTGTTACTGAGCTTAGCAGTTAGAGCCTTCATTAATTTCCCCTTCTCCTCCCTTTCTCTGTGCACCTTATTTATATTCACCTGCTGTCAATTTAACACCCTGAAGAGGCACACCTGCAGTGGTAGCAGCTTCACATTGCTGCTGCTGGACCCCATGTTTTAGTCCCTTTTAAGGTTATCTCTACTGTAGAGTTCTTTCAGTCTAACCTCTGGCTTTCTTGAAACCCAGGCTGACAGTACATCCAGTTGTTTGGCTCACTGCAATTTGCACTGAAGCATGAGCTGGGTCCTCAGGTTTTGCCAGCACTGCACAGCATTTTACCTTCTGATTTTGCATAACTGTGTGTACATCAGGAAACAAACTATCCTGCAGTGTCTGAAATAAAGGTTGCTGGCTGTGAAATAGAAAACAGACCTTTTGGATCACAGAGCTGTGGATATTTGATTTCAAACCAGGTTTCCTGCAGTCCTTCCTCTCCCTGTGCAGTTCATGGAACCTAAAACATAAGACAAAGGCAGTGCTAAACATGCTGTGTTTACCCTGCAATGAGCCTTCTGTTTAGAGGATACAGAGCAAAAGAGGAACTATTTCACTCATCAGCTCTTGTTCTGTCTCTTTGGAGCTCTAGTAGAGACCTTGGGCCCTGGAAAGGAGATCCTATTCCTTCAACTGAATCGAAGGTTCGATCTTTATGACACTATATATAGTCAATGCTCCAAAGGCTGCTCAGCAGCCTTGTGGTCTTTGAGCAGAGGCACATGCCATAAAACTAGAAAAGGAGATGGGCTGATGGTCTATCTTCAAGTGCTCCATACCAGCAGCAGCAGTCACTCCTGCTCTGAACCTGAGTTCCATTCCAGTCAGTGTAGTTTCTTGCTAGCAAATTCACAGGCCTGAGTATCACATGAATCCTCAAAGATGAATTTAACATAATAATTTCTCAACATTACTTATTTTATCAATAATACACAAGCTAACTTCATTTTCTTCCAGCTTTGCAGATGAAACCCCATAGGCCAGTGAAGTAGCAACAAAAAATCCCATTGTCTTACATGAAATTGGGATAAACCCAAGTACCTCTTTCTCCAGGCCCTGATGTAGTTAGTAATATGCAATCAAAAGGATTATTGAAATCTATTAAGCCCACGGCTTAACTTGTATGGGTAACTAGAATATAGATTTCTAGTTAAAGTGCTCACAGTTATGAGCCTGTCTTGAGTGTTAGATTCTTGGAAAGATGGTACAGAACAGTCCCTGTCGGCAAACAGTTTTATAATTATTTAATTTCCTTCTATGTAACTTAAATTTTGAAATCGCATGATGAAAGGTAAAGCAGAACCACACAGTGCTATCTGTCACAGGAGATTTAAGAAAATAGAGAGTAAAGGTCTTTAAATACTTAGCTATGAAATAACAGTTAGAGGAATAGGTTCTGAGATTGCTTCTTGTTTTATACACAAGCAAATCTTCCTCATTTAAGAAAGAATATATCTACTACAGACACATGAGAGAAACGTAGAAAGTAAGCTATGTTGGTTTGTTGGTAATGTTCAGATTATCATTTAAGATAGAGATTGGAGATTTTCTGTTGTAATTATTTATTTTGACCTACTTTGTAAGCAGATTGTAGTAGAGAGTAATGGTTGTATTGACTTACCTACATAATACCCATGTGTACTCCACATCTACCTGTACAAGTAACTAGCAAATGCATCAGAGAACTCAGACTATTGGAACAAGTTCTTTCTTCTCTCTAACTGTACATCACATGATGCAGACACAATTTAGCAACAAATGACCTGCTTTAGCCATATGAGATATCCCAAAGAAGTTGATGGAACTTCCTGTATGCGTAACATTGAACCATGCTTTAACACCTGGTTGCAACAACATATCACTTATCACTCTTCCTCATTCGTGGGGCCCAAGGAAAGAAAAATACTATGAAAGACAAGCAACTTGATTTACGAGTTAGACTAGTTGTTTTTCGTCTAAAACAATCAAGAATTCCCATTGTAAGGTGCAAACTTTGTGTATCAAGACATATAGACTTCTTTCATCCCACTCTCCAGTTTCATAGTGTTTAAGGAATTAAGACTGAGATGCTTTCATAGAAAGGGAAGTGGTTACTAACTCTGGACATAATTTTGTCTGCCCTGGCAGAGATAATTTTCATAGAGAAGCCAATGCACTGCAGAGGCAAAAGAAGAACTTCAAGAATTTGTTGCTGTTTGGACTAATAAAGCCATTGAAAATGACGAAGAAAACCATGGATAAGCAGAATAGGAGATGGGTGATGTGAGTCACAGGACACGATAAGTGGTGGGGTTACATGCGTTAGATGAATCATGAAAGGTAGGTCTGCGCTTTATCCTTTGTCCCTTCCAAGGTATTATTCAAATAGAGTTTCTCCATACATTGTGTGACATTTACTAAGATTTTAAGACTTGTCCCTTTGAGCATTACTTTAGGAGAAATTATCCTGACTGATATGGACAGTCATTTCCATAAGTTATTGCATGTTGCATGTTAAACATATGTTCCATATTGTTGTTTTATTTTGATGTAAGTATTAGCAATTGTGAATTGTCCACTGGAGTGAGTTTTTATTATATCTTACACTCTATGCCCAATCTACAGATGATTTATGTAAAAACTTTGTTAATTTGACCAGGAATGAAACTTTAAGAAATATTAAAGTATTAGAATAGCTGATTTGAGCAAGATTGTGTTCTCCCATTTAAAAAAAAACAAACAACAAACAACAGCCAGGAACGGACTCATTCAGGTCCCCAGACCTTAATTTGCACCCAAACCTGCTTCAGCTTCAAGTGGTTTCAACTTCTTTCCTACTAAACCAGTTAATTTCATGTTAAAACTGTGCTGTAATAGACTATAAGAATATTCAGACACTGTCAGGATTAGACACTACTTCCATAGAAGTAAATAACCAGACCACTATGCTTCTGGAAGCAGCAGAGCTCTATTTAATTTCTTAAATGTACAACATACAATGTTGAAGAATAAAATAGCCAAGAAAAATAAAAAATAGGGGATTAAGTATATCTTACTAGATGTATTAAAGCTTTGTTTAGAGTTGAAGGATGCATCAGCTGAAAGGTTCCATAAGAGACTATAAGTTTTTAAACCAGTTTAAAATATAATCTAGGAAACAGACCTCCACCCAGAAAACCCTTAAGCATTGCTCTGTGCTCAATGAAGATAGCAATACAAGAATATCAACATCTATCTAAGATTAACTTTCTCTGAATTCCTTTTACTGTGACTCTCCAGTCTCTAAAGTCAGCATTCTCTTTTGACCACTGCATGGAAGCTGCGATTTGATATCTCATTCATAGCCCAGCTGTGCATGAACTCTATTTAGTGCAAAGCTTTGCAAAAAGAAAAAAAAAAATCTTATTTGACCATGAACCTTAGATGATCTAGTTAGCGTTACTGTCAAGCATCCCGCGGTCTTTTTGAAAAGCAAGACTTGTCCATGTTGCCCTCTGGCCAACTTCAGTGGGATTGAAGCACTAGCAAGAGCCATCAAACTGCCTGACAGCTTGTCACCAGTGAGACTCCATTAATTTACACACATTTTCCACTGTTTGGCATTTACCATGATAACTCTTTTCTTTCCAAGCAGCTCCTGTTTGCATTTAACACTCGGGTTAATTTTCATCAGAGTTTAAATTTAGCCATCAGTTATTTCAGGGGAGCTGTCAGCCAACATATGGAGGAAAAAAAATCCTTCTGAATTCATAATAAAGTGGAATCTGTTGAATGTGAAACAAAACCCAACTGCAATATATTGCAAGGCCCCGATGGGGGGACCAGGGTCAGCAAAGAATAGCAGAGTGGATTAGTCGTTCTATTCACCAGAGTGGCATCTGAGCACCTCAGGAGCTTCTTGATATATCAAAAAATGATGGAAAGACACAGTTCAATTTGTCCCCCTTTTATAAAGGATAATTAACCTGTCAGTCTTGGTACTTTAACAACTTCATTAAATTGGAGCAGAAATGGGTGCAGGGAGCCCCTGTCTTTTTCCAAAATGAGAGCAGTGCACTTGTTTAAATGGTTGAATAGCCACCTTTTTCCATCCTCTGCCCCCTCACCCTATGAACAACAGGATGTTTTGGGTTTTTTTAAGCTAGAGTTCAACACCCTTTCTTAAAATATAGCATCAAGCTGCCTCTCATACACCCAACACTAGCAATCTTCCCAACTCCAAAGGATGAAAATAATCAGGCATGAAAACAAGGAAGGAAAATTGCATCAATTAAAGATCGAGCTTACAGGATTGCTGTAAAACTTCAAGCATACTGTGATGTTTCTCAAAGGTGAGATGACTTCCCCAAATAAGCCAGAAGCAAACAAACAAACTCCCAGTTTCCTCCGAAGAAAATATAGACATCATGATTTATGTTCTGAATCGGGTTAAAAATTCTGTCTGTAATCTGAAAAAGCCTCCAGGCAATTTTATATTGAAAGGAAACATCAAATTAATGTGTGCATCTCTGGAAGGCACATTTAAGATTTCATAAATAATGCTTCTTATAAATAATTAACTTGACATGAGCTAAATTACTGTTCAGTCCAAAAAGCTTCAACTGGTCCTTAAGTGAACAACACTGTTCTGAAAGATATTTTTTGCACAGTGTAATATTTTCCTCTCCAGAGCAACTGTGGGTGCACAAAAGTATTAGAGGTCAGAGGGAAACTATTTCCCTGAGTATCCGCTTTCATAACAACAGGAAGAATGAATACCCACATATACCCACTGCAATCTTGCATTTTAGAAAGTGAACATTTTCTTGGTGTTACTAGGAGAAGCTTTCTGGTATTACTACAAAAATTAAACCCTTGCATCTAGTTATTTGTAAAGAATCCCATCAATTTTATCCAGAAACTGCACTTTATTTAATATGGTCAAATCTTCAGACAAAAACGATTATATAGATTTACTTATTGCATTTATTCACTTATTTCAGGTGAGACTGCAATATGTTAAGCAGTATTTAACATTATAAATGAATCAAGTTAAAATAATTATCTAGGGGTTTTTTAGTTTTTGCGTGTCTGCTTGCTTGGTTTTAAATATCGATATATGTTTCAGCTCATGAATAAAACTATTCTATGAATAGAATAGAGAATAGAATTTCAGTATCTTAACAAACTAAAGGGAACATAATTGAAAATCATTGCCACCACAAATTCCTTGTAAGAATAATAAAACTTACTGTTATTCATATAAATTATTTTTATGGACTGTTTTCTTATCTTTTAATCACAAGAAACCCACTAGTGAGATAATGGGATTGCTCTCTTCTTCTGCATCTACAGACCCATAATTGCATATTTTCAGGTTAATTTTAATATTGAATTATATAAATACAAGGAAGTTCTTTGTAATCTATGATTTAGTGAACAGCATTCCTTAGGAAAAAGGCAACTGTGTACTGATAAACTGAAGTCCAAATTTATGCCAGGAAATTATTTGGTAAAACACGAGCTTGATCATCTATACTTATAATTCATAGTTTTACAAATTAATAAAAGGCTACAATTTTCCTATACTCATGCATTACCTTTTCTGGCTTTATTATATTTTTTAAAGAAGATATCTGGTGGACTTCCAACCTTCACTATATAGACAAAAAAATGCGCAGCCCTAAACTTAACACAGTAATTGGTTTGGCATACTTTGCATCATTCCAACACAGACCACTGTCTACCTACATTTGTAAACAGAAGCTAAAAGCTTGATAGCTTCTTCCAGTGTTACTGTGAGAGTCAGAATGAAATTCAACATGGCAACTGTTCTTGCCACTGGTGGTTTTCCAACTTGTACAATGCCTCAACAATTGGGGTTGCAGAGATGGAATGTCAGTATTTCTCCAGAGCACTGATATCCCACTTTTTTTATACAACTTGGCATGTTTGTTAGTTTTTTCTTTTAAAGAAAAGCCCAGGGGCCAGAAAGAGGGGAAGAATCCTGCGCTCTGTGAGACTCATAAGCAGGGCTAGCAGCAGAGGCACAGCAGTCGGGAAAGAAAATTACTCAAATTACTTCTGAAATAATGCTGGAAGATCAGAAATGCTGTGAAGGCAACAGAAGGGAAACGTTATCTGTCAAGGCTTTCCTAAAGGTCAGTGAAGTACAGCAGGTGTAAAGTTTGTGAACTTATTAGGTAGATCTTGCACCGTGTTTTAAGCACAGGGGAGTGCTTTATGGTAAGGTTTCTATTATTAAAATGTATTAATTTTGTGCCTAATTAATAAAAAATTATGGATATGTATGAATATATTGGAGGTATGTGTAGGCATGTGTACATAAATCACTATTTATCTAAATAACTGCATTTCCCTTTCATTGTCCAGGATAATTCCTCTCTTTACATGCTCAGAATGGATGATTTAAGGTACTTATGCCACTTTTCAGATCATACTCTTACTCAGTTATACTAGTTTAAATTTAAACCTCCTTTAAAAGATCTTGTATGAGAAAATACTCTTATCAACATAGTTTAGTAATGTCAGATATTTTAGCATTCACTAAATTTTTTTTTGAGATGTCTAAAATAGGGGAAGAATGATTATGAAAGACAAAAAGCTCAGATAGTTTTTTATTAAATACATAAACAGGTAATATGACCCTTCATGTTTAACAAAATATTTAAATTTACTTAGATTTTAGTCACTAAAATTTATACATTTTAAAAACAATGGGTCAGATATTCAGTAGCTTCAGTATCTTTATAAATGCCAGAAATATTTTTCTTTAATGACTGTGTTTTTATTTGCAATTGTTTTGTTCCAACATTGAAATGAGAAATACAAATAAAAGTGAGTAAGAAAAATAGGACTAGTGGTCCCATGTTTTGAATGGCTATTGAGGTTCACTAAATATGGCCATATAACCATATAAAAAGGACAACATATTAACTTGATAGTGATTGGTAGTTGCATTAACACATCAGAACTACAGATCATGTCAGTTCTGTGACAAAACTGAAAAATCTTAGCTAATGTTAAATTGTGGTTTCCCTGTCCCTCTTACTTGAATGCTCTGCACAGCAAGGTAAAATAAAATAAAGTGTTAGGAGTACTCAGGTACTTAAGGCTTGAAGAATAGGATCTGGAATAACATCAGTGCTTTGGCCATCGTTCCTCCTCTGAAGAGAAAAAAAACAGCACAAAAACAAAAGCAATTTATTATCTCCTGATTTGCAATCATCTGAATTGCTGCAATGGAATTTCGGTCCAGAGAAAAAATAGCGGCAAATCTCAGAACACCATAGTGTGGGTATACCTGGTACAGTTTTATCTTGTGTTGCACAAAAGTTTTTCAAAAAGCAAATACTAACCAATTTGTTCTGACTTGATCTTCTATTTAAATGACTCCTAACTTTAGTGAAATGCTAGATTCCACTATTGATTTTTTTCATGTTGCAAGTTTCCAAGCTCCTTCCCAAAGCAAGTGGCATCTGATGACCCACCCAACAGATAATCAAATGTGATGCTGGTTAGGAATCACTAAGTTGAATGTACAGAATTTAAGAGTTATTCAAGACCTACAAAACTGTCTAATCTATCCTCTTGCTATCACAATACCAAATCTAAAATGTTTTCTCCAGGCCCTGAAGAAAGACCTCAACAGGTGAGAGAGATGGGCAGTCACCAATCACATGAAGTTTAACAAGGGCAAGCGCCAGATTCTGCACTTAGGACGGGATCACCCTTGTGGTAAGTACAGGCTAGGGAACGACTGGCTGGAGAGCAGCATGGTGGAGAATGACCTGGGGGTCCTGGCCAATGGCAAACAGACTATGAGCCAGCAGTGTGCCCCGGCAACCAGGCCAACCATGTCCTGGGGTACATCAACCAGAACGTTACCAGCTGGTTGAGGGAGGTGATTGTCCTGCTCTACTCTGCAGTGGTGTGGCCTCACCTTGAGCACTGTGGACAATTCTGGGCACTACAGTATAAAAAGGACATCAAGCCATTGGAGAGCATCCAAAGGAGAGTCACGAGGATGGTGAAGGGTCTGGAAGTGATGACTTATGAGAAGTGGCTAATGTCACTTGGATTATTCAGCTTGGAGAAGAGGAGGCTGAGTGAGGTTTAATTTGGAGAGGGACTGCAAGTGAGGAGAAGAGAAGGGTTCCTTTGGACTTGTAATGTCAAAGTCATCACCAGTTATATGGTATTTTTGTTAGATGCCATCTTGTCATAGTCGGCCACAGTTTTAGTTCAGATTTTTTTTAATTCCAATTTTCTAGGCTGTCCTGTAGCTTAAATGTCTCTTCCTGTGAACAATTACTCACAGTTTGAACTGGGAAAAGTAGTGAGGAGAAACTTTTCATGGGATGACATGAATGCAAAAAACATGCTGGTTCACCAAGTGCCAGGAGAAAGGAAAGACTACCAAATTGTTTCCAAAATACAGCTTGGATTGTTTTCTGTATCAGATATGATCCTCTTTGTTATTTAATATGTTTTTATAGAATTATTTCAGTTTTCTTTGTAAAAAATAATATATGCGTATTTCTGTCGCATTTCCTCCTTTCATTCTTGTTTCCAGAAGTATAATCACTTGGTAATCTTTAGAAAAAGTGTGTATACGGGGAAATATTCTTCATCTTTTTTAAAAAAGATCCAAACCACATGTATGTAAGCCACCTTGAGGACTCCAGAACAAAGAATGAAATTTGCATTTAGAGTAGGAGAAGGTGTAACAGATTATCTGCAGGCTTTGTTTTTCTCAGGAAGCTTTGAGTTGACTTGGTCAGCAAACCAAAACAAACAACTGAGAACCTGAGGGAGTTGACAACTCTGCATTGTTTAAAGAAACCACCATGAACATTTCTGTAAGAATTTTTTTTTTACATCATATTTTAGGGTGTAAAGGGAAATATTTTATCAAATCAAGATCTTCTGACTCTCTTACTTCCAATGTGCACAAAGTGGTTAGAACAAATTATTTTGTAATTGTCAGACTTTTGTTGACTCTATCATGAAATCCTCTTGTGACAAGCATGTGATAACTGACCAAAAATAATCATCTGCTATCAAGACTGAGGTTCTGCAGCTGTGAAAAAGAGCAGTCTCATAAAATGAGCAGTCTCATAAAATGCCAGTGATGCTACTCACTGGAGAAAGATTACCACATCACAGCCTTACACAGTCATCTAAAGCAATAATGCGATGATATAACAAAACAAACTAGACAATATAGATGGGAATGACAACCCCAGTATAAATGCAACCTCTTACTTCTGAGCCTAAAACTGACTTTCTCATTAATCTATTTTTTGAATGCACATGAAAGCTTTATTTTGTTATGTTGTGGATGTATACACATGTAATGCATACTGTATTTTCCCTAGTAAGGACTAAGAAATTTCTTTTATATTTTTAAATTACTAATTTTTCAATTTGAGTGATTTTCTAGTGTTGAGTACTGTTATTTTAGCCTTCATCTACCCATAGATCCAAGTTACTGGTTTATTACACCTAATCTGGCAGGTGCAGTCCATTTGCAGTAGTTAAGGAAAAGCCATTTTTTTATTGACATGTTAAGTCCCAAGTACAGTGCAAATAAAACCTCTCCTTTCAAAAACTGATTTTACATGACAGATTTTTATTAAAAGTGCTGCTTACAGCTGTGATTTATTGTATACAGTAAAATAATATTTAAAAAGCAACTGCATATTTATGCAGAAAAAAAGCATTTATATCTCAAACTGCAATTGATATTCAGCTGGTATTACAGTGATTGATTTGTCTGCATGCATGTACTATGGGTCTTTTTGTGTGGAAGTTGGTAATATGGATCCAAAAGCTTTTTTTTTTCCAGCTAAACAAAGTAATGCCCCTCAAAGCTCATTTTCCCCTACTCTGTGTCCTGTATCAGGATAGGCAAAATACAGATTTCAGATGTTGGACCAGATCACTCAGCAGAGTTTTGGCTGCAGGGATGGAAGGACTTGAGGTAAATAAAGGAACCTCATGGGCCACTGACAAACCTGTAAAGATAGTGATGGCCTTTTTGCATGACCCATTGGTTAAGGTGCTGATGTCATCAGGAGACCGGAGTGTACATCTCTTTAGAAGCCTTGTCCCCTGACCTCCAGGCTGAGCCCTTCTGTTTCCTGTCCCATAAATATTCAAATATACTATGCTAAATAATAAGACTTGGCAGGAAAGAAGAACCCATCCTAGGTTTGTCCAGGACCCACTGACTAAAAAGAGCTGTTATCTTGTGTCACTGATTCAGAAATGGAGGAAATACTGGATTGTGGCCTGATCTGAACAGTGACAGCAAAATTATCCCACTATTGGCAAAATTCAGGTTAATCCTTTGTAAGAAGGAACTTTGGAGCTATACCATACAAAAGGGAGAAATCTGACTTGCCCTTAGTTGACTCTAAGAGTCTGCTGTTTATACTCTAAAGACAGTGAGTGGTTTAACTACTGATGTGTTTATCTGTGTATCTCTCTTTCATAGAATAAAGTCAGTCAGATTAAAGGACAAGAAATTGGAAGCCCAAGTGCTTTGCTTGTAGCCACTTCCACCAAGCTACATAGTCAGGACCAGAAGGCTATGTCACATGCCAAAATAAAATAATGAATCCGCTCTTTAGTGGTCAGGGTTACGTTTCAAGATACTTTTTTAGCAGCTTTTGAACTGCAGTGCTCAGACACTACACCAGTCATTCAGTTCTTACTATCTGCTTTTCTGAAGACTACATCGGACCTATTATATTGCTTTAAGATGACAATTTCTCCAGGTTTAGACAGGTAAAGGAACTCCTGAGTATCTATCAGAACAATTTCAGGCTCCCTGGTGAAGAGGACTGCACTCTTGTGCTAGGTCCTTTATACACATGAAGAACTATATGCTTTTGTGGTGGGCAATATCTAAGTAGATATTGCAAATGTAAGCATCTCCGATTTTTGTGTATGCCACATAGTTATAAAGTGCTATTTCTTACTTACAAGTCATTAATAATCTCTAATACTTGCATAAGCTCCATTCCTTAGCTCCTCTTAGGCAGCAGACTTTCATTAATGCTCAAAGCTATTTTCAGTTATTTCTGGATTAATGTCTATTTCCAGACAGTTTATGAAACTGAAGATCCATATATGAATATATGCATTTGGAGAGGATAAAATCTAGTAACTCTAGGCAGCTCTCCGGGGAACTACACAGCCAGTAACACAAATACAAAGGCTCTTCTAACTCCTGTGTCCCAATGGTGTTCAACAGACCATCCTCTGCAAAGAGGTGTTCTCCTTCTTGAAGAGCCCTTTTCTCTGGTTTGAGAAAATGGCAATAAAAACAGATGATAAAATAGTGCATCTCTAATTAGTCAATAGATCAAATATGTCTGTTTCATCTGCCAAATTAAGTCTATTGCCCCTGTAATTTTTGTAATTTATTTTTTTTCTGAAATTAACTCACCTCAAGGAAAAAAAGCACAACAAAGAATTAACAGTTCAGTCGAGTTTCTCCACTGCATTTCTTGTATAGGAGTTGATACAGAATTGATCATTTACAAAAGAGATTACTACAACTTATTCCCTTCCTATTACACTTGTTAGCACTACAAGGGAATAGGTATTTGACATGTTGTATTCCACTACATCAGATTTCTCTCAAGCTGCTGGTACTTGGATATTTATGCTGTGCACTGATTTTTTAACTGTGTATGCATCTAAATATAAAATGTTGAATAAATTTTAATAGTATTAATAACTTCAAGTATGTGTACACAATTAACTGCAACTGTAACTGTGCGTGCACAGTTAAAATTATTAATACTATTAAAATTTATTCAACTCTATATTTAGATGCAAGCCTATTAAAAATCTACCCCAGACAAATGAAAGCTGTGTTACAGGTAACCTGATGTCTCGTATTTCCTAATATTGCTGTGCTCTTCATGTGCTGACAGAAGTAATCTACACACAGTAGATTAAGTCACATATTTCAGAAACCACCTCTGTTGTTCCAAGTGTGCAACCCTCTATGCCTGTGTATGGGGAGGCTCCAGGAAAGGCACCTGTGGTGAGGAATGAATATTCTAATGTTTCTGAACCTTTTGGTGAAGGTGAAGGGGGCTTGTTGAAAACATTGCTGTGAGCAGATGGACCCCTGAAACCATCTGCTATCGAAGCAACTAAATGTTCAATGATGCATTACGAAATTATTTAGCTCTCAAAGAGCCTGAAAGTAGTTAGTAATGATGGCATCTGTACTGAGAGCAAACAACCTATTTATATATGATCTATCACTTCATAAACCATTTGGAGACCATCTTTCCTTAAAGCAGCAGTAGTCTTGTTGACTCCCAGAGTAAAATACTGAGTTGCATGTGATAACTTGCAAAATCCCAGCTAGTTAATTTTTTAGCTTCTTGTAAGAAGGCTCTCTTTGCTGGAATGCACTGAAATGCTAGACCTAGTCTGTATTAGTGCACGAGCATAAAAAATGCAGGAAGAAAAAAAAAAAAAAGTGTTAACATGTTTACTCAGTCTTAACCAGATTAGATCCTACCTTTTACTTTCCTGAGAAACATTTCATCTAATTTAGCAGTAAGAGTAAAGTAATAGGAATTTAGAAATCAAGGCTTCCAAATATGAATTCAGGTTTTAATCTACTTTGAGCATTCTTGTACATTATATAGTTACCATGGGAACTATTATAACTTGTTTGTGTGGATCTAGTTATGTTCCATGTACATAGCCAACTACTTACTAAACATGTCAAGATATTATACATTGTATTACATATGGTTGTGCACCTGAAAAACATTGTATTTTAATTATATTATTTCACATATTTCTAAACATAATAAGCTTTATATTAATGTTTAATCTAACCTAAGTGATATTACATTGATATTCAAAACAGAGGAAGTTAATTCTCTTCTTCATTTTCTCTCAGTTACTAAACACACCTAGAAACTTGCTTGAAAAAATTGTGTCTAGGCTGAAAGCTCTTCCAACTATGTAAGAAACCTGGATTTCAGTTACAGTTTTTAATGTAAATATGAGGAAATACAACTCCAAATTTAAAGCAGTAATTGCCATTAATATCAACAATGACTCCTGTGCAGCTCTTCTGGTCTAACATCTTTGCTGAGATTGTACGGGTTATTCTGATTCTTCATTTGGAAGTGACAGTTCGATTGCTGAAACCAAAGAAGATTTTGGTCAAGGAGAGACATCAGTTTAATGCGCAAACTGTAATTAAACATACCTCGTAGATCCGAACTCAGATATAGATGAGTTACTCCACAAGCATGGACTGTCCCATTCCCAAAGCTTTCACTGAGGCAAAGTTTAGCCCCCTGCAGTGGACAAGACACATTTCTAATCTCTGTGCTTTCAGGCATAGTCACTAGATACTACTGAGCATCTCAAGCTGTGTCAAGATTTATGACCCTACTCATACACTTACTGATGTTGGAGACTTCTTCAGGTGCTGCTTGATCCTCTCTGTTCAGAATAGCCGCTACCTGCAACTGCCACCTCCCTTTGGATGCTTGCCAGCCTTAGGAGAGCACTAATTAAACTGCAAGTTCTATGTCTAGCAGAGGTCTCTTCAACATGAGCAACTTCTAGTATTGTTCTTCAACGATGTGCAAGTGCTATAGAGAGTCAAACTAGGTCCTACCCACTCCCATGGCATGCAGTCTCTATACAGACTACACACCGAATATTCATTATTCAGCTCTGCATAAAGCCCTTGCCATGTGTTTGCACTTCCTGAAACCAGTTTACTCTCTGCATATTTACAGAAAGCAAATCTTGCTCAGCACAATTTAAGCCTAAATTGCCTCAGATTTTAAGGGTGGTACAAACACTTCAATGTCCCAAATATTTTGTTAAGGTGCAGCAATTTGGACATTTGCAATCTTAGTTTGAGTTTATTTTAATATATCCTATTAGTGAGCTTCTGCTTTTTTAATGAAACGCATTTAGAAAAGACGTTATGAAACTGTTATAATGTTTAAAGTTGTTATAAACTGAATGTCATAGAGGAAAACTTCATTCCTTACACCCTTTGGAAATGTGAGCAAGTGAGAAAGGGAGGACAGGACAAAACATCTTTAAATGGCACATTTTTTTGTCATAGAATTAAACTGGGAAGGTTTGCAAGAGCCTCGGAATTTGGTCAAATACTCTCCACACTCTTATTCTTCTCAGCAGACTTCAGGTCTACTTGACATGAAAGCTGCAGTGTGAGTAGGATTGAAAGAAAAATTGCCCCCCTGATAGCTACACACACCACAAAAATTACAGGACTGAAACAAAAGGCTGATGTGTGTGGTTGACACACCATATCCCTTTCCTCTCTATCACCTGTCAATCAATCACCAGTCAATCACAGAAAGCCACAATCAGCCACTTAATGACAGCCAGATGGCATCTACTTCTCATGAACTGTACTCCTGAAGTCATACTTGCTCCCTGTAACTAGCAGCATTTCCTATCCAGGGTAATAATGAGGTGTTTTTTGTATTCAGACAAAGCTGTAATGCCTCGCACCTCTGACAGGACGCCCCTGTGAACAGAATACATGCTCTGCCAGAGGTGTTGTTTTGCTTTAGCAAAAGAATCAATGCTGCTTTAGAAATGCTGAAACTCTCCCCTTCATGGCTGCACATGTCCCTCAAACTTTGATCAGGGAGAGGTTCACTGGATTGTGTATAAGAATTGTGAATAGTGTGGAAATTTTAGTAGGCATTCATTCTGCCTCCCTTATTTCTCTGCAGTCCTGACACAGGGAAGGAATCCATTTGGGGACTAGTGTGATCTTCTTCACATTGGTTTACCAATTATTTCAACCTTGACCCAAAGGGAACACTTCTTCTGGAAGTGACAGGTAATTTAGCTTTCTCGCTTAGTTCTGGGGCTCTCTTGTGGTGAATTATGTATAGTGCTTCTGTGATATGGACCTTTGTCCATGAAGGACCCAGCTGAGGCTGTTAAACTTCTTTTAAAGCCATTTTATCCATAAACACCAATCAGTCATGAGGGTTCTTTGCAGCAAAAAAAAATTCTGCCTCGGGATCAATGGCCAAACTCAGTTTTCTAGTGATCAAGTTTGGGCCAGTCAAGCATGAAACTGGATTCAGCCTTGGAAACAAGGCTTTTCACCAAGCTGAGCAGAGGCATGAGGTTTTTCTCCGTTATGTAATAGCGACTATGCTACTGTGTTACAACAGCTACATTGCAGCAACTTAGCAGAAACTGAAACTTTCCCTCGAGGGAAAAAAAAAATAAAATTCTATGATCACCGTAGACTCTCTGAACTACACTGTTTGTTTTCTAAAATTCAGCTAATCTAGTTAAAGCAGGAAAGGACTTATTTATAACCAGACTAGTGAAACATGGTTCTGCTGTATGAATTTTAGCCTGGAATGGCCTCTACTGCCCAGCTCTTCAGCATCCAGTGGCTCTCAACTTCTTTATTAAAAACTACTTGGCATTGGCTCTGTGCAGCTGAGGAAGATAAGAGTTGTTTCTTTAGGAAGTATTAAGTATAGATTGGATGACTTGCAAGTAATGCATTGCTATGTCCCATTTCATGGGACCAGGCTCTTTACTCACAAGGTAAGTAGTTATTTTTGCTACTTAAGAACACAAAACTAGTTCATTCAGAGGTCTCCCTGGTAATTTCAGTTTAGGTACATCCTTCCAATACACCCTGTCTACCCACTTCAGGATATCTTTCAGCTTTATCAGGCAGGCTGGCACAAGACCTTCACAAGAAGATTCCTCCATTTACTGCACCTATGCTTACATCTGTTGCCAGACCAAAGACAAATAAGTGTTAAATACATATATTTTTTCTTGACAATTTCAGAAGCTTCTCCCTCAAGAAATCTTGGAGGTAGGTACCTTGCAACTCAAGGACAGGCAGATTTTATCCATTAAAGATGGGATGTAAATGGAGGCAACCTTCTACAACATTCCCCCCCTCTCCACATATACATACATTTTCAGCCCTGTTTCTGGAGTGCAGACAGAGAATCTCATTAGGAATCTAATATAATAAGGGCATGTAGATACTGGGGTTGGGGGTGGAAATCAGATTAGCTTCATTACTTTATTCTGCACCTCGCAGCGCTTCTGCCAGTGGACAATTGCATTAGATCAGAGAGGAGATCAAAAGGCAAAAACTCCCCAGAAATACTGCTGCTCATTGTCTGAGACAGAAATGGGAAAAGTGCACTGTTGGAGGACAAAGACCTATGGTATGTATCAGACACTGAGAGATACCCAGAGACATGGAAACTAAGCAACTTGTCTAAGTGTATGCAAGTGGGCACCCAAAGAGTCAGGAGGGAGGTGGTACTCTGAGTGCCAGATATGTCCTGCCTGCAGAGCTCTACTGCCTCACTTACCATTGCTTCTTCCGTAGACACATTTTTTCTGGACACCTATCAGCTTTGGACATGGGAACAATAGCTCTGCTGACTTCCCTGCTTTGACAACAATCACTTGAGAAAGGAACATAAGGAAGTGTATGCGACTTGCCCTGTAAAACATTAACAGCCTAGACCAGTTCAAGACCCTTCTGCAGCAATCTTCCTTTACAAAATCTGATGGGGCACAGTGACAACAGAGGCAGCTTAACCAGCTACCCCAGGTTACTGCAGACCAGACAGTGAAGGTCTGTCCTAGTTCCTTCAGTCCTGATTTACACCTCATCCCATATCACACCTTGCCTGGCAGTCATGGAAAGTGTGCTGGATAGGACCTTTTGGCACAAGAGCTGCCATGTCTTCCATGAAACATTTTAGCATGGTCCTGAGTAGCACTGGGGGACCAGCCACTGCAGATTGTTGCTGTTGTCAGCAGAGAACAGGGGAAGTTGTCTTCACCAACTTCTACACTACACCTCTACCTTCCCTTTAAGGAAGTAAATTCCAGACATCTGAATCTTTATCAGGGAGCAAATGAGAAAGTCTGACTCAGACCAAAACAGAGTAAGATGTTCCTAGAGCTCAGCCAGGACAGGCAAGCTGTGCTGGTTGTGTCCAAAAGTACTGGATGCCTTGCTGAATCCTCAAGATTTACTACCGTGGTATTTTTTCATTTGCTAGCACTACACATGTTTCTTATGCACAGTTAGTGTTATTTTTAATTCCACTGACATTTTCTTCATCATTACTCCTTATGGAAGCTCTGTAATTCAAGCAAGGAAAAGAAATGCTGCTTGATAACTGCTACTGCTATGACAAGCAGGTTACTCTTTATATATCACAGAAAGGAAAATAAAAGGGGAAAAAAAAGGTTAAGTCATAGGTGATTAAATCAGAAATATGAGATGGAATATATGGCTTATATGGAATCATAGAATCATAGAATCCTAGGGGTTGGAAGGGACCTCGAAAGATCATGTAGTCCAACCCCCCCTGCCAGAGCAGAGTCACCTAGAGTACATCACACAGGAACACATCCAGATGGGTTTTGAATGTCTCCAGTGAAGGAGACTCCACAACCTCCCTAGGCAGCCTGTTCCAGTGCTCTGTCACTCTCACAGTAAAAAAAAATTTCCAGATATTCACCTTGAACCTCCTATGCTCCAATTTGCACCCATTACCCCTTGTCCTATCACTGGTCATCACTGAGAAAAGCCTAACTCCATCTCCCTGACACTCACCCCTTACATATTTGTAAACATTGATGAGGTCACCCCTCACTCTCCTTTTCTCCAAGCTAAAGAGACCCAGCTCCCTCAGCCTTTCCTCATAAGGGAGATGTTCCACTCCCCTAATCATCTTCGTAGCTCTGCGCTGGACTCTTTCAAGCAGTTCCCTGTCCTTCTTGAACTGAGGGGCCCAGAACTGGACACAATACTCCAGATGTGGCCTCACCAATGCAGAATAGAGGGGGAGGAGAACCTCTCTTGACCTACTAACCACACCCTTTCTAATGCACCCCAGGATGCCATTGGCCTTCTTGGCCACAAGGGCACATTGCTGGCTCAGGTTGGAAGGGACCTCGAAAGATCATGTAGTCCAACCCCCCCTGCCAGAGCAGAGTCACCTAGAGTACATCACACAGGAACACATCCAGATGGGTTTTGAATGTCTCCAGTGAAGGAGACTCCACAACCTCCCTAGGCAGCCTGTTCCAGTGCTCTGTCACTCTCACAGTAAAAAAAAATTTCCAGATATTCACCTTGAACCTCCTATGCTCCAATTTGCACCCATTACCCCTTGTCCTATCACTGATCATCACTGAGAAAAGCCTAACTCCATCTCCCTGACACTCACCCCTTACATATTTGTAAACATTGATGAGGTCACCCCTCACAACTCGGAAGGAAGCACTATTAATCATGTAATGATACTGCCATACAATTTGCAAAAGTGTTACAAGAGTCCTGAAGTCTATCATAATTGCTTTAATATTTAATCAAATGCCAAAGTCAGGGGGATTTGTCCTGCAAATACAGAATTTTTTGATGCTCCGGTTTGTGTTTCATTTTCTAACATTCCTCAGTATGCAACAAAAAGGGTGAAAAACTAAACCTAAAAATCCTAAAAGTGCTGTATACATGAATGGACCAGTGGTGCTCTTGATCATTTATGCTTAATGATAATGCAAATTTTTCCAAAATAAAAAAGTGATAGAAGATTTCATAGGTCCTGTCAGGTTAATGTATATTGCTTGATAATTTAACAGCGTAAGTGAACTTATACTATTATATTCAAGTGTCTTTTTGCCTCATATTCTCCCCCTTTCAATAAAATTTAGCCATATAAAAAAATCTACCCTAATATAAAAAATAATGTACTCAATTAGGAGGCATGCCCATCAGCAAATACCCAGAAAATCAGTTTGGCTCAGTCCTTAAGTTTCTTCTGTCACGTTTCTATTGAGAAACCTGAGTTCAGCTACTATTGAAGTAGCAGTGCTGTTAAAGGTAAACCACTGCAGGTTTTATCATCATGGGTGAAACACACATCTGCTTCATCAACAAACACATTTATGGATGACAGAGAAACAGAAGGTGCCAGAAAAACACAACAAGAAAAAAAAAAAACTGAGCACTCAGGAGTAAGAAGAGACTAAACAAAGACAAGATGCTCGAGGCAGTCAATAACACAACTACTCCAATAATAATGACAGCAATAGGAAGTTTTCTTCAAGCTGTTCCTTCACAAGTGGGTACACAAAAATCTATATTGTGAATTTTACTGACAGGGATATCTTTTTATATATTCTTCCATACTTTGAGAAGTCAAATGAAAAGTATGCTCTAGGGTTTCCACAGACATCAGTACGTATGTACTTTATTTCTCCCCCAACAATACCATTCAAATAGAAACGATTTTCCCTGAATTCTCCTCATGTTCACTTTCATTCTTTCCAGGAGCACATTGCAAATACCTCCATTTGCCTGTGTGTTAACTTCTGAACTGCCAGAAAGGGCTTGAAGGCAAGATGTACTGACAAGGAAGATGCCTTTCTTAAAAGCTTGAGTCATTGGGCACCTTTAATTAAAAATTGTATTGATTTTTTTCCATTGCTTTTAATGACAGGCACTAGTCTGTGACTTCCATTGTTAGCCGTTGACAGTTTAAGTAGTGAAACAAAGGGCATTTATACAGCACTTAGTGCAAAATTATGACTGATTAAAAAGTAATTTGTCATGGTAACAGTATCTGCTTAGAGTTTGCAAATTTTTAAATGTGTTCTTGCACACAGTGTGTAGGAAGGTGTGGTACATGCAAGTCTTCATAGCCATAACCCTCAGGAATTTAAATACATTATTAAAGTGCCATGTGTGCCATGCTATTTTTCTAAGCAGCTACTTGTATGCACAAGTTTGAGCTCTGGTAAAGCTTCAGTGTTCAGGAAGATGTACTAGAAATTTAGACACCTGTGTGCAAACCTTTTAAACATGTTACTAATCTCAGGAAGAACCCAGAACTCTTATTTAATTGGGATTGAAAACATTTAACTGACAATTTTACTACCTCTATTTTCCTACTTTTTCAGATGTGCCACGGCTGCTTAGGACAAGGTGTAGCCAGCTTAGCCAAATCACTGTTGCTTTATTGCAGTCAATAGACCACAGTTACTAGCATCTAAAGATCAGTCCAATGCAGATACAACAATTAAAAAAAAATAAATATATATATTAATTAGTAACACCTAACACAACTAGTAGCAGTCATATTGTATTTCACATGTAAATATGTCCAGAAAGGGCATTGGTATTCCCTGTGTAGGGCAAAGCTGAAAGTAATCTGAGAAACTTGAAGGACATTGAGTGTAGAAAAATGGGTGAAATTCTAATATTGCCCTCAGGCCAGCATCAGATTCTGGGACAAACAAAAAGTCTGGAGTCTTAGTCTTCTACATGAGTACACAGAGGGTTTTATATTTGTTAATTCCTTTAAACGAAGCTTCAATTACATATTCTACACCATTTCCTTTGCATTGTATATTGTAAGCTCCAGTTATTTCCTGGAGGCATTCACCCACCATAAACTGAGTCTAAAAATTGTTTCCAGAGATGGTTGGTATATTTTGGACAAATTCCACTCCCTTTGTGCTGAAATAACTGGGAAACATTTTTCCAAGAAGACCCACTGCCACGAACACATCTGAGATTTTTTTTCCTGCCTACATCATCCTTGGCCTTCTCTGACTGCTGCTTTTAAGTTGTCATTTTTAATGGACTTTGGATCATGCTCCAAAAAGGTATTTTGCCCACAAATAAATGTACATGTATGTATTTCATAAATACATTTTAAGCTTACTCTTTATGGCTTTTTATCCTTTTTTCTTAGGTTTCATTTTCCCTCTTCTCAGAGGACCACTACACTATTAGACACCTTCTCACCTTTCATTTGACCTCAACTTTTCTGGTAGCCTAAGTTTTGAGGAAGGAAAGGTAATCTTGTAGCTCATTTAAATAAGACAGAAAGAGAGAACACTACAGAGCCATAAAGCACAATTATTCTCGTGCTGATGGTAAGATAGCAGTATGTACAGTCAGTAAGATATCTGGTAAGACAATATTAGCCATTTAAAGTACCATTAAAACAAACTTGAGCCAACCAAGAATACTTGCAGTAAATCAGCACTTTATGCCATTCTTACATTGAGCTTTTGATTTCTAGTCAATTACTCTAGAGTCAGTCTTATTCTACAGACCTTTGGTTTGAAATTCATGTTCATTATTGTAGATTTATAGATACATAGTTGAAGAAGATGTTTTTTCACTACAGTCAAGGCCCTTGATTAGTATTATTTCTAAAAAAAATGGCATGTGGTCTTCTTCACAGAAGTTACAGCTAGAAATAAATTCAGCTCCTTTTTTTGTTGCTTTAGTGTGTGTATATATACACACACACATATACACATATATATTTTTGACAGCATGCCTGATAGCAGTAATAAATTACTAGTAACTGAATCCATGAAAAAAGGAGGAGATGGAAAATCCACATAGTCAGTGGACACCACATTTGTGAGCAGAAAAGACATGGTCAGGCCCAGAAATATATTATTCCATTCTAACATCCAGAAATGTTTTCTAAATTTTATTTTATTTTATTTTATTTTCACAAATCTGATTCCTGAGGCCATTTTTGTTGGGCTCCAGACAATTTCTTTGTAAAAGCGTTTGCAGATTACATACAAATTGAAATTTTGCAGAAGTCTATAGCTCTCTCAGGATGAATACATTCCCTTTCCTGACAAATATACCGGTTTTGAAAATTCCAGTTTAGATACAGCTTCTCGGTGGCATGATATTCAACAATTTCTGAGACATGGATTTTTTTTTTCCCTATAAATATAAATAGATGAGTTATGTTGATGGAATTTTTCTGAAGTTTTTCTGAGCTTTTGACATATATCAGAAGTGGCAAATTTTGTTTTTTTGTAACTAAGTCAAATGTTAACTTTTAATGAGTAACAACTGTAATATATGATGCAGTTATAAATAACTAAACGCTAAGTTTTAGAAGGATTGTCAACTGAAATATCAAGTAGTCATAGCCAATTCCCCTGCAATCCACAAAAGACAGTTGTTTGGGAGTTTTCTAGAAATTTTGGCCTAGATTTTAACTTAATGATAACTGACTTATGTGCCATAAAAATTCATAAGATATAGAACACAGTGAAGTAATCCTTTGCAAGTGAACCGTAATTATGTATATTTTGTATGTGGTGAAGAAACTAACCATGTAAATGATGACAGCTAATTATATGCAGCTCTCCTGGGCATTAGTATCACTCTCCCTGAGAGCGTACTCCTCTTTAAGGTTTTTCCTTCTTTGTTTATAGGCTACTATTTCTGCATATTCCTTAAGGGAATTATGCTCTTACCTTTGCACTGGTTAAATGAAAACTAAATGTTTTTATCACAGAAATCCTTAGTGTAATCTAACTAATTTCTCTGGGTTTGTGCTAATAAGTCAATTCCGGCTCTTCTTCTTACTGGTGTCAAGCCAAACTAATTCTGCTAATTTCTATGAAGTTGCTATGGATTTGCACAGGCAAAGCTGTGAGCAGATATTTGGCTGCTGATTTTGCTCCCCTGGGATAGCTAGAGCTTACAGGCTACAGAAAGAACATTGAATATATTGGGTCAGATCGGGGCCTGCCATGGAGGGGGTAGAGGGAAGGCCACATAGGAGGACTTGGGGGAAAATGAACTCTATACAATCTTCCCTGGAAGAATTCCCTTCAACTTCATCCAGATGGAAGGAAGGGAAAGTTGTGAGTGGGGAGAAGTAGGAAGGAGGGCAAAGATTGTCTCTTCACAAAAATATAATGTGCAAAAGCTTCTGACAAAATCGATCAGTATTTCAGACAATGTTTGAAAAGGTCTAGGGGAACATTGTCTCCAGGTGACCATAGCCATTTTGATAGACCTGCATCTTTGGAACACTGTTATTTTCCAAAGCTGCACTGACTCTTTCATAGTCAACTTTCTGCAGACTCTCAGATGAAGGTATGCAGAAGAGTCTACACTGTCAGGGATTACAGAAGGAACAAAGACAGCACACAGCACAATGCTAGTGTGCAGATTTGCAATGAGCTTCCAGGATTAAGGCTGAGATTGTGCTTACTCTCTCCCCTCTGCCCTTACCCTCTTGAATTTTTGGAACTGGACTGAAAGATGGAAATGAGGATGTGACTTTATAACTTAATAATAAAAAATTGCCCATGGCTGAAATACCCTTTATATGCTGATCTTGGTGGGAAGCTTCTTCTCATTGTTTTTGGGATCCACAATAAAAAGTTTCTGCAGTGAAGCGTTTGCTAAACACTCCTAACTGGAATAGACTGGAAATACAGTGTATGGTTTAGTCCTTTACATTAGTCTGAATCTCACCCTGTTCAATAACTGTAATAATTTGATATAACTGTGGCAAGTACCATGTGAGATAGCAATTGAATGTATATGAATATAAATATATACATTGAACGCTGTCACTTGCAGGCCATGCAACTTCTGACATAACTTATCAGAGGCCAAGCACTGCTAATAGATTTTTCTGTTTCTCAATACTTGTCCTAATATTTTCTTGAGCCTCAGAGCTATGTGGGGAATCCAGACACATGGTTTCATTCTTGCTAGAAATGCAACAAAATACATTTCCCTTCTACTATATCCCCATGGTAAAAACAAAGCAACAAATGTTCATATCTTCAACTAGAAAATTGGTACAGCATTTCTGCTGCTGTAAAGGATCAGTGATTTAATTTCATTTTCTCCCCTGCTGCCAAAGCCCCTGCTGAGCTGCCCAGGCAGCCTGTTCTCTTCTTACATGCAGGACCAAATCCTGCCTTGAATGCAGTTTCATCCAGAACTGTCTCTTGACTCTCACTTACCAGAAGGCAACTCTGGTGATGCAGTTCTTTCGTTTACTATTTCTTCCAGTCTTGGTAATTTCAGACTTGTTATGCATGAAGCAGCAAAGCCTGTTAAAACACTGACCTGATTAAGTAATTACTGGCCACAGAAACTCCTTCTTCTTTTCATGCACACATATATGTTCTTAATTCATCCTCCCTCCGCACCATTTTTCATAGCAGATTATCTCATTAAGCAGCCATCAGTCCTGTGAGTCCTAAGATGTTTGCCAAGGTCACACAGGTAGTTTTCAGCCGAGTCAGGAGTAGTTCCTATCTCCCAATTCCCTACCCTATGCTCTGGATACAATTTCATTAGAGTGATTTGTGCACATATGAACAAACCTGTGTATCTTCAAAAAATTAATAAAACCAATTTTGTTCTATGACAAGACATTTCATTTTATTTCAGCCTGCACATGGAGCAGCTTTTACCACAGAAGATAAAAGTGAATCCTTAAATTAAGAAGAAATGTTAAAACTGTGATTTCTCCTCCCTTTTCTTATCTGAAAGATCAGTAAGGATATATTGTTGTTGTTGTTGTTTTCTAATAAATAAGGAGGTCCAGCTATCTCAGTGGATGTAAATCAGCATTGTTACTCAGGTACCAATAGAGTTAAACCAGATTACATTGGCTCAGACCTACCCTGAATTTTCATGTGGCAATTTTATTGTTGAAAAGATTAAAAGATTACTTGAAGACACCTAATTTTGCTATGCTTCAGGATATAATACATTTTTTAGGGAAGGTAAGAGAAGGTATTGTAAAATTAAAGGAAATCTGAGAATGGCAGGAGCTGGAATTCTTGCATGTAATAAAGTACTAGGGAGAGTCATGCATGATTCTTACAGTAAATGCTTTGTTTTGTGTATACTGCTATCTCAGATTAATTTTCTTTTATGTCTGCATGTTTTTTTGTTTTCTGTGAAAGAAGATTTGTTAGCTCTGTGGCATTCATTGTAAACACAGGTGTCTTAGAAGAGCTGCAGGTGTTCACCCTCCTCAGCTTATTCTAGTCCCTATGGGTATGGGGGGAGGGAGGAAGGGGAACTTGCCTCACCAGAAAAATATTTTCTGCCTGACCTTGAAAATAATGTCTGAAGCTCTGAAGCATGTGATTATGCCTTGGCACGTGAGAAATACTTGGCCAATCTATGACCTAAATGTGGTTTTCAAGTACAGACACTGGGCTTTTCCTTTTGTGCTAGTTTTTGTTATGTTTTTGCTTTGCTTATGGTAAAAACCAGATTTGTGCATGTATCAGTATTCACTGGTATCTGGCTTCTCTACTCAGAGAAGATTTCCTATACCAGCTCATCCCTTGGATATTACAGATTAATTAAACATAGAAGAGGAAGCCTGGAAAAACGGCCTCTATTTTACTTCCTTTGACACATCCTTATTTTGTCTTTATGTCCCTATACAGACAGAAAAGGAAGCTTTGCACAGAAAGATGAAAAAGCTCCCTTCCTTTTCTCCACTTCCCAAAGCCTTTTGGCCAAGTAGAAACAGAACAGACAGTTTAGCTGCTTAAGCACTGACTTAGGATGATTTCTTAGATGAGAAGAAAGCTAACTCTTGAAGGTGTGACAAAATTCAGGTTTGATACAGCAGAAGATGAAATCTATCTGAAATTTCTTACAATGTCTCTCTTGGACATATCTTCCTATCACCATGGCTTCCCCTGAGCACTGCATGATTTAGAAGGAGAGGTAGGTGCTGGAAGCTGGTGAGAAGCAGGTCGCAGAGACGTGGGTGACTTGTGGGATGTGGGCACCCCAGAGAGCGCTGCCCACTTGGGGCAGAAAGAGGAAGGTTTCTTTCAGAGCGTTGCTAATGACCTGCAGAGGAGCTGCACAGCAGTCATTTCACAGATACGATGGCAGGTCACTGCGACAGATGTTCCCAACATATGTGGAGAATTAATTACCCACTAGTAAACAAAATCTGTGATGCGGAGAGTCATTTTGTCCAAATTTCTTTCGATTTTGCTGTTATTAGGAGCTTAATTTTTCTTGATCAGCCAGACCCTCTTGAATTAAAGTGTTCCTTAATGGGCTGTACTGAACATATTCTGAAGTGAAGTTTGGAGGGA